>NC_021160.2:48250704-48255545 GCF_000331145.2 Cicer arietinum
AAAGAGTAATTTTTCATTATCATTTTGAATGTGTCATCTCTCCCTCTGCCAGTTCCTGATGGATGTCTTGAACTTAAGGGTTACCAACCAAAATATGGTATTTGTTTTGTATGACAGTCAATTTCAGTTTTTGAGCATCGGTTAGAGGAACCCTGAAGTTAGTTGATGGTATACCATCAATGACGTATATGCTGTGCAATAATTGGGTTTTTTCTGTTAAATAATTTACTTGAGTGTGTAATCTTTTGATCATTGCCCTGGATTGCAGATGTTTTTTGATATATATAATCTTTTAACACTTTCCTATGCACCAAGACTAAAAATTAGTGTCACTTTGAGAATGGGAAAAACCTTGCATTCATCAATATTGATACTCTATTGTGGAGGTGATTTCCTTGTAAAAACTGAAGAAAAAAAAAATCAGAATTGTACTTGAGACGCATACAAAGGATGGAAAAACAAAGTTTATTACAACTGTTTCCTAGTAAGTTATCTGAGAAACGCCAGATATTACCAGTGGATAATAAGGGATAAATAGGGGTTTGAATGATGTGCATTATTGTTGTTGTTGTTAGAGGCATACAAAAGTACAACTTTATTTGTAACTGCTTAGAAAGGCATACAAATTACAATATTTTTAGTTAGTGATGGCTTTGTTTGCCTATATTTGTATGAGTCTAGATTGATTTGGAATTAATAAAATCATCATTAAATTCCCACCTCACAAGCGCACATGTGCATTTGCTCATCGTATTCATATCTATATATTCACTTATCTTTGCCTAATTTTCAGGATCCTGAATGCATATGCCAAGGTGCCTCCAAAGTCAAAGGTGTCATCTACAAAGAGGTAATAATATGCTTCCAGCAGCACCTGATTGCTCGCCCATGAATGGTGGGGCTGGTTTATCCACAGTATTCTATTTCATTGCCACATCCCATTGAACTCTCCGATTACATCATATTAATATCCATGCACCTGACAACTGCATGGGGTTTGAAGTGATCTTTGTGGATGACTTGTCTCCCTGTTGTATGTTTCATTTGAATGTTCTGTCTGATTATTTTGGATGGAATAAGTTCCGTAATTTGTCTATCTTTGTGTCATTTGTATATAATTATAGAAATTGCTATTAAACATAACAGGATTCTGGTTTTGCTTTCTCTTTGGTTTTCTACCATTTCCTTTTTAAAGGGGGGTTCCCATCTCTGATATTCAGAAATATTGGCACCATGTTGCATTCTTAGATTTCTTCTTTTACTTTCTGTCTTTTAAAGCTTTGGATAATCATTTACCCTCCCCTCATTGTACGATCCTCTTTTTCTCTCTAGAAAAAATATTATTATTCCCACCAAAAGATTTCTACATCAACAGTAAATGATTATTCTGTAGTAGACATATAAGTTATAAGCATACATATATTGTCATATATTTCTTCACACTTATTACTTCGTATTCAGGTAATGAAGCCTTGCTTACATTTATTGCAGTGAATTTGAGGAACTGGAAGCAGTACCAACTATGGCAGTTATGGATGGTCCTCTTGAGCCGTCATCATCAACTACTTCCAATGTAGCTGATGTTCCTGATGATCCATCCTTTGTAAATTTCTTCAGTGTACGTACCGTGGTGGACAACTTTATATGCTTCTAATAATTTGTTACTACAAACTTTTTATCGTTTCATCTTGGTAAACTTTTTTGAAATAGTTTTATATCTTGCATGGTTATCTTGGCTGTGTGTCCTTTGGTTTCCTGGTACTTAAGTGCTCCTCATTTTTTAATCTTTAACCGGTATTCATGTAAAACATTTTCAGCTATGTCCTAATAGTCTTCTCTGCTTGGTGCTGTTGGAAAATAAAGGAATTGAATTGAATTAACTAAGGCATACTGGACAAGTTGACTGATTGCGAACTACCAGACTAGGATTACTTCCAAATATGATTTTTAGTTCTTCTTTCAATGCATCTGCCAATTTCTGACATTATAAGTGACTCTCGTTTTTGGATCTATATTTTGAATTGAAATGTCTTTGGTTGTCTGTTATTTTCACACACTTTTTCTATGCTAGACTTGTTTGGAAAAATTTCAGAATTATAAGAACCACAAATTTCTTGATAAGTTAAACATTTGTAACTTGGTTCTGACCAGCTCTAATATTCCTGTTAGGCTGATACTTTATTATTGCAGGCAGCTATGGCTATCGGGAATACTTCAAGTGCCCCAATCACTGGACAACCTTATCAGTCTTCTGCCACTATTTCTTCTTCTTCGGGGCCATCTCATGCTGCTAAACCCGTTGTGCCAACCTTGCAGATACCATCTCTTTCAACATCTACTCTTATACCCCAGCATGAGGCTCCCGAGTTCATCAACAGCAGCAGCCGTGCAACAAATCTTGTGAAGCCTTCTTTTTTTGTCCCTCCTCCTTCTTCAGCAGCAATGATGATACCCCCTGTGTCTTCATCCATACCTACTGCCCCTCCTCTTCATCCTACCAGTAGTGTACAACGTCCTTTTGGTACTCCACTGCTACAACCATTTCCGCCTCCAACTCCACCACCTTCACTTACTCCTGTTTCTTCTCCCCTTCCGAACTATGTTCCAGTTATTTCTAGAGAAAAGGTCCGAGATGCTCTTCTGGTGCTTGTTCAGGTTGGTTTACTTGCTTGGTACTTGTTTATGATAATCTGATCACAATGATATTAAATGACTGTTAGAGAGCAGATAACTTTGTATGATCTTGTCGCACTATTCTTTACTAAGAAGCAAATATTAGTACCGTCTATTATTTTTCTTGGTTTGCCTCGCATTTTCTAATTTCTTTATTTTTTGGATGCATGGTAGGACAATCAATTCATTGATATGGTTTATAGAGCGTTGCTGAATGCTCATCAATCATGACTTTCGAGAGGTGTTTAATTATCAACTTGCTGGAAGAATTGTTCTTTTGGGCTGAATTACATTTTCTATAAGTTTTAGGCCAGGCTTTAATCATGTCCTAAACTTTTAAATGTTTCAGTCATAACAATTTGTAAAATTGGTTTTGCATTGTGACTACCATTTTGATCTTGCTAGTTTCCTGAATGTCATAGTTCAGTTTTCTACGGTTAAACTGCCATATCAACTATATATAGTGACATAACTTGGCAGGAAACGGTGAAGGTCCAGATGAGTGGTTATAGCAATACATAACTGATTTCATAAATTATTATGGTTATTGATTGAAACTGATCTCAAGTTTATAGGGGTGGTAAGGTTGTTATTAAGTCTTGTTTATTGTGTATTTTATTAAATTCTTATATGGTAAGACTGACTTTGCATAGCACCATTTGTCAGTGTTTCAATTTTCAATGAACATGGACTGCTGCATAATGCAAGTATATAGTTAGCCTTTTTTTTTTTTTTTTTTTTGTGAATTATACAGCAGCTGAGAAGCATTCTTTCTGACTAACAAATCCGCTCCTTTTTCCCCAGTGATATGGCAATATCTCTACGTCTTTTTATTTTTTATTTTTTTTTTATTTTATCAACAATATCTCTACGTCTATCAACCTGAAAGTTGCGCTTTACTGTCACTTAAAAATTCAAATTACGTCTATCAACTAAAATGTTGTGTTGATATGATGAAAATACGAGAAAAGAAAAACTAAATGTATATAGAAAACATTTAGATAAATTGAAATTAAAAAACGATTAAAGTTGAATTTGAGCTACAAATGTTTCTAATTTAGACAGACGAAGAATATAAGTGAGTGTTTGGATATTCTTACCTAAAGAGTGGCGGCAAGAATGGCTAAAAGTTGTGCTGATAATTTTTTTAATAATATTAGTATATTATTATTTAAATCTAAAATAGATTTCTCAATTAGATATTTTATGATTTATATATCTCTTCCCAAGATATAGCTACATATTAAACATGTAAACCTCTCTTTTGAAGATTCAGCCTGCAACATGCCACAAGTATGGGATTAAGTTCCTTTTGCTAGATTCCATCTTCATTGGTTTATTTTGATATTTTAAAATTTTATTAATTGTAAAAAACAATTATTAATTGTATATTGATAATGTAAATGAATTTCACACCTTAGTTAAAATAAATTAGACTGTTTTATAAGTTATAATTTCTATACAAGTATAGAACATAATGTGATGGAGAGATAGTCAAACATGATCAAACATTTGCATCAAACTTATGCATACAATTAAATTTATTTACACAATTGAGTAATATATGTCAATGAAAGTTGTGAATAACAAAAAGGGTTAGTTTTCTCTTATGTATATGTCACAAATTAAAGTTTGAAATTTTACATAAAAATGTACTCATATTTAATGTTTAAAGTGTCTTATAATTTATCTCTAATAGAAGAAATTTAAGACAAATACAAAAAATTATTTATTGTAAGATAAATATTAACATGTGTCTTAAGATATCTTGTTAAGAATTAAATGTGAAATTGTATCAAAAAGAAATTTAAATATGAAAATATAATGATGTAGGTGAAGCATTGAATATCTTGAAATTTAAAAAATTAATATTTTTCATATAAATATTTTTTAATTATTTTTTATTATTTAACGATACTTGAGTGTCTAACTCATTAATATTTAGTGAATTTAAATAATTAAATTAAATTTTAATCATTTATTATATTTTTTGTAAAATAAATTAAAATAATTGTTTTTAAATCTTATTCAATCGACAAATATTAATTAAAAAAATAACTGAAAAATACTATAAAAAAATCTGTCAATAAAAAAGATTAATGAAAGGTAGGGTTTTCAATTTTCATGAAAGCTTTTGAACAATTATTAATTTAGGTTAACTTCAGAAG
>NC_021160.2:48255567-48321283 GCF_000331145.2 Cicer arietinum
GGAAAGAGAAAGCAATGACTCGTTTGAACTCCGAGCAGGTACTGAAAGACAACAATGCCGCCGATCCAAGTTCAATTTCCAGTCTTCAACTCACTCACAAAGCTCTTTCCGATGTGAGCTTCCATTCACCCCCTTTTGTTTTCTATAACCTTTCAATTTACAACCCTAAAAAATACGCTTATTTTAACTCTGTAAATTACTCAGGTATCATGCTTGGCCAGCTTCAATAACTTGGAAAAGCTTGACCTCAAGTTCAACAATCTCATTACACTTGAGGTACTTTATTTCTTAGTTTTTTTTTTTTTTTTAATTAATAAAAATGTATAAGCATATTTAATTGGATTCTATATATATATATATATGCTACAACAGGGATTGAGGGCATGTGTTAATTTGAAATGGCTATCAGTTGTGGAAAACAAATTAGAAAGCTTAGAAGGAATTCAAGGGCTTACTAAGCTCACTGTAAGTAGCTAGCTGCTTTGTCAATATCAGTTTTTAATATTTAAATTTATATGTTAAACGTTATCGAATGTAATTATGTATGTGTAGCTTAGAAGGGTGTGTTTCAGTATTGTCAATCACAAATTGCAGAAAATAGTGGTCTGTTTAAATTTTGCTACACTACTAAGCTATAGCGACGCAAGAGCTGTCATTTGGCAATACTAGGTACTAAATAGCGTATTGCAGAACAATTACAATTTGTTCAAATTTCGTTATTGTATAGCCACTATTTGAAAAATCAGGTGTATTTGTTGTTGGTAGCTTTTGTTGTGTTCTTGATGGTGTTTTAAATGTGTGAACTGTTTTGCATATTTCTTTTCCTTCAATGACTGGAATATTTATGGGAAAAGGGAACATTTGTTTTTCTTTCTAGAGTCCTACGTTTCGGATTCCTTGCCATCTCTAGCACTAGGTTGTTCTAATGTATAGCGGAAACCCAAAGTTGTATGTATAAGGTTGTACCGTCATGGAGGGTTTTCTCATCTTGAGATTGATGTGATTGTAGTTCCGCTCATGAAACTTATTATGCTGGAGTTTCAAATGGTTTATATTATTTATCTTGATCACTGAGTGGATTGTTTAATTTGTTAGGAATATGCTGTTTCATTTTGCCAGTGGTAGCATTTCGGTATACTTAATGTATATCTTGTTAATATACATGTTATGAATATCTTGTATTGTAAATACATGGAGGTATATCCAAGTGCTCAAGATTCTAGTTTTTGAAATTATATTTCTTAGGAAGATGAAACCTTTCATTTCACCGGTCATACAAAATGTTTAGTAAAACATATTATGTTTAGAGTCTGAATACTGTTGTAAACCGTGTACTAAGAGTGACATTTTTTCGAGTTCTTTTATGAAAAGGGGATCTTCATTTGTCCAGAATAATGAGCTGAACTTATTTCATGTCAATTGATCTACTTATGCTTAGTACTTAAAATAAAATTCATCAAGTTACTTCAGAATGTAGGAGTCACTTTTATATGAATATGTGAACCAGGTACTAAATGCAGGAAAAAATAAACTTAAATCTATGGATCAGATTGAGTCACTTGTTACCCTCCGTGCGCTCATTCTGAATGGTGAGACTTCTTACTTGATAACATGCTAACCTCGTCTTTTTTGAAGGTTAAACTAAGAACAATGTGAAGAATATTAGTATTGAATCTTAAATATTTTTGCTTTTCCATATTTTACCCTCACATATACTTTTGTTTTTGGCAGATAATGAGATTAACTCCATTTGCAAACTTGATCAGATGAAAGAATTGAATACTCTTGGTATGACTAGTTGTGTTTTTTATTTTCTTAAAAGTCGTAAAATTTTATGCCCTAGTAGGATAAGATTTTGTTATGTTCCATCTTTTATATACTTTGGCGACTGATATGGCTTTGATGTTGTGCTTTCATTATAATATATTTGAGTTTTGGTTGCTCCTTAGTTTTTATCCTTCTATAAGAATGGTGCACTTCTTGAAGCAAATATTAGTTGAAAACAGGACAGTTTGAAAGCTGGAAGTTTAAATAGAGTATAACAAGATTACATGAAACTTGAGTTCTGAAAATTGATTTCAAAGTTTCTGGATAGAACCTAATTCCCAAGGGTTTTCATAAGAAGAGGAGGTTTATCAATACATAGTTGTTAATATTTTTTTATACATGCAACACACACGTGCACTCTGTATGTTATAAATGTGATCTATTTTGACCAAATAATATCTCACTGATGGTTCCAGCTTGAATAATCTTTAATTTCTGTAGTTCTATCCAAAAATCCTATTCGTAAAATTGGTGATGCTCTGAAGAATGTGAAATCCATCACAAAGGTAAAGGGTGCCCGAGCTGTTGAGCTCCTTTAGTGCTCAATAGTTATTTCATTTCAGTATTGTATTTCTATTTCTCATAATACATCTTCTGTTTGCAGCTCTCCCTTTCTCATTGTCAGCTTCAAGGTATCGACAGTTCCCTCAAGTCTTGTGTTGAATTGACCGAGCTTCGTCTTGCTCACAATGAGATTCAGGTGTACTTTTAAATCCATGACTTTTTCTTTTTGATTCTACATATTTTTGGAATGTTCAATGCAGTGCATTCATATCATATTTACATTGTGACTTTTTTTCTTTAGAAGTTTTTGCTTTATTTTGTTTACACTACAGAGCTAACTTTTGGATTTCAGTCTCTCCCAGATGAATTAACGCACAATTCAAAGCTTCGGAATTTAGATTTGGGGAATAATGAGATCACTAGATGGTCAGAACTAAAGGTTTGTCATGCTTATCTGGAATTCTTCCAACATTTCATAGTCGTCTAATCTAGAACACTTAACCATGTACTTTCATCTTGTATTGCAACATTAGGTGCTCAAATCACTCACAAAACTGAGAAATCTAAATTTACAAGGAAATCATGTTGCTACAGTTGAGAAAGTTTTAGGAAAGGTAATTCGCTATTTTTTTTTTTTCCCGATTAATAATGTTAATTTATATGTGATTTTTAAATTACATGCTTAAACTACCATATGGGTATAATGTTACAGATTAAGAAAGCACTGCCAACGCTACAAGTATTCAATGCCAAACCAATAGACAAAGATACCAAGACTAAGCGAGGTCACATGGTTGATGATGTTAATGATTTTTCATTAGATCATGCTGGTCAAGATTTGAGAGATAGCACCAACGAGAAAAAGAGTGCAAAATTTCATCCGATAGGTCAAAATGAGGGTGATACTTTTGAAACTTCCGACGAAAGAAAGTCTGGTAAAAAGAGAAAGAAAACTGTTGATGTATCCGAGAAGGAAGTCAAGAAGGACAATGAAGATAGGAAGAAAGACAAACTTACAGAAACTGTTGATCCTGACGCGAATAATAAATCAACTAAGAAAAAACTAAGAAAGGATGACAAGCCCTCGCACAAGGCTTTGTCTCTTGAAGAGAATGTTAATAGGACTGAGAAGAAAACGAAGAAGAATCAGAAGAACGAGGAACAAAGTGAATTTGATATCATTGATGATGCAGAAACTTCATTTGTGGAGTTTTTTAACATGAAGGGTGCAGAAAATCAGAATCATGGTGGTGAAATGAAATTACAGGACCTAGTGCCTAAGGATTTGAAATTGGCGGACAGCAAAGTGACCTCATCTGTTAAGCATAAAAGTGCGAAAATGCGTAACACGGAGTCTCTATCATCTCCAGTAACAGAAATCGGAATGGGAGGGCCATCGACATGGGACGATTAGTGATAAGATGTTGAAACATACTAATTTTCTTTAAACCTACAAATTTTGATTCTTTGACTCAGCTACCAATTTTCTCATTATTCAGGGTGAGCCCAGTTATTTTCTGCTTCAGTTCCTGGCTATTTTTGCTATGCTCTGCACATCAGATTCAGGTGATGATGGTCTCTTTGGATTCAAATAACATATTTCCTGCCCTTTCCATTATTTAATGAGTTGTTTGCAATCAGTTACTTCTAATAAATTTTTTCACCATGTTTCATGCCCCTCTCCCCTTTTTGCATCGCTAGTGAGATGCAACTAGAAGTTGTTGTTACTATCCAAAAGGAGTTTAAATTTTCTTGTTACTCTTCCTACTTACCGTGAACTAAAACTGTATAATTGTAATCTTCGTCCAAATGTAATAATATAAATGTGAACCACTAGCTAATGCAATTACGTCTTGGACATCTATGTATAATGTATATTAAAAGATAGTTTGGTATTTTAAAGTTTTTAGGCTAGTGTTTTGGTGGACAAACACAATATATAGTTCACTGTTAATCAGTGTTTAAAAATCATCCAAAACAGGTAATAATGAACTCTCTAAAACTAGAAGTTTAAGACTCTTTGTACTTATAAACCAGTAAATCGGTTCGGTAGTCCGAACTGAACCAAATTTAATTTAACTGTATTTGATCGAATTGAACTGAATTGTTACAATATGGATTGAACTAAATTGTTTCTATATCAAATTAAACCAAACTATTTTTCTAAATGAAAGAGAATTTCTAAATATTCTGTATGATTGAATTTTCCCATAGGGATAGTTTGCATAATATAATTCTTTTCAAAACATTACAATGGTGTAAATAGTTACACCATATCTTGAAATGCAATGACAGCTATCATTGCTACAAACATGAGCAAATAACTACCCTGTGAGGGGGAAATAATTGGATTAAAAAAGGATGCAAAACTTAATATGAAGTACATTTGATTTAGATTCTTTAATGTCAGCCTCTATTCTTGCACTTATAAGCAAAATATATAAACAATAGCATGATTTATTCCAACCCATGTACAAAACGAAAACAACAGCTAAAAACATATTATAATGCCACTTATCTGAAATTAAATTGAAATTCTATACCAACACCATATATTCCAGGAATTGTAAACAATGAAAATCAGTAAGCATTGCACACCATTAAATATTCAATTAGGAAAGTCACATAACACAATAGTTCAATGTTATGAAAAATGCAGAAAATCCATTGAGCAAATACCTAGAAAATCCAGATATAAAATGCATAGAAAACCAAATTAAGGAAGTCGAGACAAGACGAAAGACTACAACAACACTCGTTTCTTACCGTGAAGAACAATGTCAAAGATGGGAACGACAAAGTTATTTGCGAAAGAAGCCAGATGAGAAGAGAGGAATGCTGTTGTTATTTGCAACAGTGGTCGGCGGCGGCGACAATGGCTTTGTGGTTCTTCAGTTTAATTCTCATATTTGTGATTTTAGATTGTGTTTGATCCAATTCGATTTTAATTTTTCAAAACCGGTTTGGTTAACAAACTATTTTTATAAATACAGTTTGGTTCCAAATTTTATGATTTGGGTTGGTTTAGAAATAGTTCAATTTGATTTAGTTTCTAGTGCAGCTCAATTTTTTTTGGTTTTTTGATCACCCTTACTTACAGTTGAGACAATAATTTGATTGGTGCTAGTTTAACTTGTTCAATTTTAAGGGACACATTTCTTTTTCATTGTTTTTATTTTTCATAAGATAGTTGATTGTTGTTGAAGTTTTAAATGGTGTTTAAATATCAATATGCACTTGGACCACTTATCAAAATGATTTGCCTTAGAATTTACCAAGTATTTATATTGACTTATATTTATAATTTTATTTGAATATTTATTAATTTTATCATCAACAGTCGAAATTATCTATAATAACCTAGTTTAAAAATATTTACACAATTGATAAATAATTATAATTTTAAATTTTTAGTATGTACTCTCTTTAGCCTTATTTATAAGTAAAATCATAATTCAACTCTGGTATTATTGTTCCAAAAATACTTCTTATTAATTTTCGTATTTTCTACTTCATCTATAACAAGTGACTCAATCGATTATTTTATACTAATTAAGAGAAGAGCATAAATAAAAGAGAAAATAATTTTTTTAATAAAAAACATATCTTCTTTATCTTAAAATAATTGAGTTATTTGAGTATTTTATATATATTAGAAAAATATATATATAAAAGAGAAATTATCTTAATTAGTATTGGTGTAATATTAATGTCATAAATAAATAGTAAAAGTGATTGCATTGGAAATGATATAAATAATGTTAATCAGAGTACAATAAAAAAAAGAAAAAAAAAAGTACTGAACATTTAAATGATCAATTATTTTAGAATTTTTTTATATAAATAAATCAATTATTTTGGAAATGAGTGAATATTTATCAAGTATTGATGTATTTACAATTATCATTAATATAAAATTTAAAATATTAAATTGAAATTGATGCATACAGTTTAAATTAGAAACTACTATTAGAAGAAAAAAATAATTAATTTTATATTATAAATTGAAAATAAATCAGTTAATTTGAGACATGTTAATTTTTACAATTGGTTACTATGGAAGGGATGGAGTAACATAATTGCATAATTTCAATGTAAATTTAATGTGATAATTATTATATCAAAAATAATAATAACTAATTTTTTATTAGGTGTGAAACATAAATTTTTATTATATAAATAAGATCGCAGGGGGTAGGGAGTATCACTTGAAATTGTCATCATTCAAACTTTGATGTCATATGCAACACAGTCAAAATGAGATAATCATACTGCTATATAAAATTCTCAGCGTTCAAACTTCAAATTCGATCAACCTTAAGACCGGAAAACACTGATGCTTACATATGATAGTTGAAAAATAGTATAACTTATTAAAAATTTAATTTAATTATATCTATTTTTAAAGTATCACTTTTATTTGTATTTTATTTTAGAGGGAGTAAGTTTAATCATGTTGAATTTAAATCACTTCAAAGAAATATTTTTATAAAACAGTTATTAATGTCATTTTGATTAATTAAACTTTTCTCCTTCGAAAATTTTTTACAAAAAAAATTATTAAGGACTCTACTTATTAGTCACTTCCATTAAAGAAGGAAAAAAAGAAAATGTCTAATAGACACCAATACTTGTATATTTATATACATGTCTTTTCTTTGTGATATGCGAACACCACCGTTAAAAAAGAAATATCAATAAAACAAAAAGATGTAATTCACTTGTTAGTAATTAGGGGTGGGAATAGGCTAGGCCGTCCGACAGGGGCCTATGGCCTGGTCTACTTATGGCCTGGCCTGGCCTGCCCTATTTAATAAAAAGATCAGGCTCAGGCTATTTTTAAAGTCTATTTATTTAAATAGGTCAGGCTCAGGCTTATAAAGAAGCCTATTAGGCCTGACAGGCCGGCCTATATATATTTAATTATTTATTAATGTTATTTTTTATTATTATATTAATAATATTATTTCCTATTTTAAATTTTATCAATTAAACAATCACTCAGTAGTCATTCCATATTCGATAGCCATTCCATATTTGGTAGTCGATCCATATTCGGTAGTCATTCAATTAGTCAATAACTCAGTAGTCCTTCCATATTTGTTTGAGAGGTAATAATTGGTACATTTGTTTCAAAAAAAAATATATTCTTTGAAACCAAGAATTATGTTTTAGGGTTTAAAGGATGTTTGTTTCAGATTTTTTAAAAATTATTTTGTTAGAAAAATTATTTTTTGTTTAATATATATAGATATGTACATTGATATTGGTATGTGAAGAGCATTTAAATATTTTAATATGAATAAGGCTTTTAAATAGGCTTCCAGGCCAGGCCAGGCTTTTAAAAAGGCCAGACCAGGCCGAAAAAAAAGCCTATGATAGGCCGTAGGCCAGGCTTAGGCCTAAAAAATTAGTCGTAGGCCAGGCTCAGGCCTTGCAAAGCCTGGCCTGGCCTATTCCCACCCCTATTAGTAATACCCTTTAGTAATTTTTCTATAGAATGATCTATTCGAATAGTTGTTTATTTATTAAATAATAATATTAAAAATATAAATAAATTTTGTGTATGTAAAACAACGCCTACAAACTTTTCGTTTTAATGTTTAGCTCCATGCCCAAACAACTACGTATCATAAACTTTGTAGGATATTTCGTAACTACCTTTTCTTTTTCCACCTCCTATTATCTAAAAACTCCCCGGTTAACAGGTTTGTTAACCAAAACAAAAAACAAAACATTTAAATTAACCGATCTGAAAAATATTAAAGTGAGCGAAGAATCTATCACTTCATAACCACAACAACTACACATTTGACATTTTGTGAAGAGCCCTAATTTCACTCTATTATCAATCTTGGAACCCACCATGAATCCATGGGACCACTTCTCAACCAGAAAATTATTTTTAATATAACAAAACACATTTAATTATACTCTTTCTAATGTTATATATAAGTAAAAATAATCATAATTTATTAGTTAAAATATAATTAAAATTTAACTAATTTGACTCTATTAATATTATATTTAATTGTAATTTTGATTTTTCTATTCTTACCAACTTATGAAATCGATCATCGTATTTTAAAAGTTGACAGTTTTGGTTTCTCTCAAATTTTTAAACTAAAGAATGACGATTTGACATAATTTAAATGATTTGACATATAATTTTATGATATAGAATCGTCTAAATACATTAATTATTCATATGTCATTGTTTAAATTACAAAAGTAAAAAAAAAATGAAGTTGAAAGTTAAGTTTTTAAAGGGTTTTATTGTGATTTTATAGATGTTAATTATTCTACAATATTTTATTATCTGCTATATTATTTAAAGTATCTCATATTACCATTTTTTAGTTAAAAAATTAAAATAAAAAACAAAAACTGTCATATTTTAAAATTGAAGAGTCGATTTTATAAATTGATAAAAATAAAAAGACTAAACTACAATTAAGCAATAATATTATTGTTATTATCAAAAAATTGTTCAACGTAATAAACTTTCATACAAAATAACATAAAAAGGAGTTGTTTAAAAAATATAATTAGTTTTTTTATTATATTGAGAAAATTAAGTATAATTGACTACTATATATAAACATATGCAATTAGTTGTACTTGTAGTTTGACAACACACTATTCCCTTCCTCCTATAATATTTGTCGCATATGTAAGAAAAATTTGTCTCAAAATAATTGTTGTTTTTGGTTTCTAATGCAATTTTAATTTTTTTTATTACAAATTCTACCCTTTAATTAATATTATATATATCACTCTAAATTTATTATCTATTCATTTTGTATTTATGATAATTAAAATCAATGAATGATTTATAAGGATAGCTTGATAAAATTCTTCTTCTCTCTCTTTTACTTATCATTTTTTTTTTTAATTTGTATATAATAATAAAATGTCACAATTATTTTAGGACAAATAGAATATTTAACACACCTTTCAAAACACTATATCCCTTTTATTGGTTGGTGAAATTGACTTCCCACTAAATTATTGGTTGGTGAACTCATATGAATTTCAAGTAATAAAAATAATGTCTTAGATAATGTGTCGTTATAGTGCTGTTCTTTAATAGAAAATTAAGTTAGTAGTATTAAATAAATGGTCATGTTAGGACACTTGTTAAAAAATTAAAAATTAAAAAATTTGCATTAGAAAAAAAATTAAAATTTTTTAAAAAATGAATATACAATTTTGAATATATTTTTAATAAAATTTTAATAGCATTTCTCTTAAATAAATTGCCCTTTGAATGTCTTAATCAAAGAAATAAAAGTGGTTGGGATTGGTCAAATTGCTTATCTCAGAACATGAGGACATACACACTAGTCTTATCATCAGCGATTTCTTAATCTATTTCTACAAAGTTTATATGAAAGGTGGAGAATATAAAACCCATTCATAATGAAAGAAATTAATAACACTCGGTTCATTATCTTTTACAGTATTATTTGTGCCAATTAAATTACATAGTGTCTATTTTCAATGTTAAACTCATTTAATACATAAATTCTGAATTTGTAAGGGTATAAAGGAAATATAAGTATATCTTATTTTTTAAATTAAAGCTTTGAGAAAAAACATAAGTTTAAATTAAAAGAAATAACAATATTTGAAATGTCTATTTTGTTTTGGGGTGACAAAGAATTATTTTTGGAAAGAATATATTTTAGTTAAAAGTTATTTAAAATTCAAATAATTTATGTTTTCATATATTTATGTATATATAATTTGAACGATGATTTACATATGACAAATTAATTATATCAACAAAAGCTACGTAAATTATAGAAATAAAATTAATTCTAATCGAGAACAACTATGTCAAAAATCAATTATACACCACTAAAATTAATTTTAACTTTTCAAAATTGAAATCAAATGTACATGAATTAAGTTCTATAATTAGCTTTGAATTACGTTCTATAATTTTAACTTTTCAAAACTAATAAAAAAACGAAAGCGGATTATTATAAAAACAGTTTACACTTTACACATGTTATCTTAAATGAGTTGTTGCATGCAATTATTATTATTAAAAAAGAGGCACTTTAATTTTAAAATAACTTTTTTTTATCAAACGACAAAAATGAATAGGATGGATAGTTATAATATATTGATATATAATTTATGATATACATAGTATCTTTACTAAAAATGAATTTATCTATAAATCTGTAAGTATTTTGGGAGAATTACATTCAAGATTATAAATTTATAATGTAGAAAACAGTTATCTTGAAATTTCAAATAAAATATTCTTCTATCGTCTTAATCGATGGTATACTTTCAAGTTAAGACTATACTTGACAACACAAAGATTTTGATATCCAATATGTACTTTGTGAAGATGACTCTTTTCTTTTAGAAATTTTAGATAGCAAGAAAAATATACTCAAAATTGTGAAGAAGAACAAATAAACAAAGATCGAATAACATGCATGAAGACACACAAAAATATAACCCAAAACAAAACATGTTTGTCTGGATAGGTTCTTTTTCATAAAGCAACAATAACTTTTTATTTTCCTATGCAAATTTTAACCTTCAAAACAATTTTTCATTATTTAAATAAATAAAAACAAAGACCTTAAATCACTAAATTATTAATATAGTAAGTTTAAGATCTTATTTGTGATTTTCATTATACTGGATTTTTCATTGATGAGTTGCATAAACACACACACAAACAACTAAACAAAACAGCCCTCTATTATTAGAATCTTAGAGACATAATTCATAATTTGACAACCAAGGAAGATATAAAAAAAAATAAAAAATATTGTATCACCAAACAAGTCATGAACACTCATGTGATATTGACACATTAACCAATATTTACTACAATAGATTCAACAAATTCAAAAAAGCATCAATGCTTTCGGTGTTCTTTTCACTGTTTCCACGAGGATGAGTTATTAGCGTCTCTTCAATGCAGCAATTGCTCTCACAGAATAGAATTATGAACTTATACAAAAACATAAACCAAGTCACAAAATAAAAACATAATTAGAAGGAGGTAGGAAACCAACCCAATAGGGGTTGATAAGAGAAGAAAGGTAAGATAAAGCATACACAAAATCCCTTCATTAAATAAGAAATTAAAACATTAAACAAAATGTCATGTCACACATGTTAATGATACCTAAAGTATAATTTTTCGTCCAAAAAAAATAATATTTGAACTTTCAAAAAATAAAACTATTCCGAATTGTGTTTAAGCATAATCGATTTAACACTTGTGTTTTAAAAAAAAAACTATTCCGAATTGTTATTTTTTAGATTTTTTAATTATTGACATTGGGACATGTTTAAAATACAGGTACATGCATATATTTTAATGCATTAACTTTTAAAATATTAAATTAAATTTTTAAAAAGATGTAACTAATACTTGCATCTCTCAATAAAAATTAAATAACTAAATTTATATAATTAAAAAATTTCAATTAATTTATTTAAATTATTTAAGTTTATTACTAATAACAGAAGTATAATATAAGCAAACATCTTCTAATAATCGACAAATGGTGAACTTGTCAAAAAATCATCCTTATAATATTATAACTATATATATTAGGAAATTTTGAATTGTAACATGGAATGCAAATCTCCACTTTTCGTTCCTCAAAATGTCCTCTTCTTCATTCTTGTGGATCAAGCTCCTCGATCGCATGGATCTATTAACATAAAAATACATAAAATTTATACTATTTTTATGATAAATTTTAATTTATTTGGGATTTTTTTTAAATAATAAGAATAAATGTAATATGACAAAATGATAGAAATCGATGTTATATTTATAACATACTATTTGTACATTCATAAAATGATAATATTTTTGGGTCCGAAACATGCGAGACAATGTATAATCATCTTTCCATTCCTAAACTTTATTTTGTAGAATTTTCTTCATCGTTTTATAGGGAAAAAAAAAAAGTTTCCACCTGCAAGATCTCAAATAGGGCAATTTTTGCAAAAAAAGTCATTTATGAAGGTAAATTGACATCACTAATTATAATTAATGGTTTTGATAATTTAAACCATAAGCCGAGTTTTGCTTTTAGAAAATGTTCTCTATTTTTATTTCATTTTCTCTTTAACCTAACAAAATGTTATTTTGTTTGAATTTATATTCCGCTTTTTAAAATTGATATATATATATATATATATATATATATATATATATATATATATATATATATATATATATATATTTAAAAAAACATATAATATATTATATTGATTGTTCATTTGATTGCTTCATTGTTTGCTTTTAATGAACTTTGAGAAAAAAGAGTTTTAGCTTGATCATTTTTACCTCTGCTTAATTAAAGATATATAAAAAAGAAATATGATTTGGTTTGGTTTCATTACCACAACACCATCAACGAACATACTTGCTTAGCACAATACAATATGCCTGTACAATAAAGTGAAGGATACAACAAAACTGATACTACTTGTAAAAAAAGAATGATACTAATAAAGTGAGATAAGAATAGTCAACCAAACAAATCAAGATGAGATTTGAACAGATAGACATTCATGCACGTAAGCAAGTGCAAGTCGTTTAGTCCCAATTTAGTGTATCTTAATTTGCATCATTAAATAAATTTTAAAAGTGGTAGGTATTAGTACATGTCAAAAAGAAGCCAATGATTCACCTGCTTCTCATAATTTATCCTAAGGAGTCATTTTGATTTAGATTAATAAAAGTGTGTTTGGATAGATCAATATTTTTTAGGAATGTAATTTTGACAAAAAGTTTATATGGACCATTTGGATACATTGTTTATTGTGAATAAGTATGTGAAATTTATTTAAAATTGTAATATTTTAGATGTTGTTTGAAAGAAGTAGTTGAGGTTTATAGTTCTTTTGATTTTTATCATTGAGTCTCATACTTAATTGATGCATGTTCCATAAAATCAAGGAAAAATGAATGTGTTTCTAAAATATCAATTTGTCAAAACGACATCATCTTAATTGTAACGACAAAGACGATCGTGAACTTCTACTTCTAATAAGCTTCTAGAATAGAGATTCATGGAAGACACTTTAAATAGACTTGTGATTCCTTTGAAGCTTGTTATAGTTGTTATCCATTGCATAACATCTACCTCTTTTAATATCAATTAGATTGGGAATCATATAGTTTCCTTTAATTCTTCTAGAGGTGTGTATTAGGAATCTTATATCTACCTATTTTTTTCCTTGGCTTTGAAAAACTTGCACATAGAATTAATGATGCATTTTTTACAGGTCAATATTCTAGTATGATGGGTAATTAAAATTGGAAGTGTATTAAAAAATTTGTTCATAATGATATTTATAACTTGAATGTTGCCATGAAACCTCCTAATCTTGGGAATTTCGATTTCCCTTAATGGAGACCCACTACATATGAATCATTCACTATTAAAATTGCTTATGATTGAATCAAGTTACCACTCCTAATTTAATATTTGAATAAATTTGGAATTGGACAAGTCCTAATTGCTAATGAGGATTCCTTTGGAAAGGTGCTTATAACAAGCAAGTAACTAATGAAGGGAGATGTGTAAGTCATATCTCAACTAATAATTTTTGTATTAGATGTAAAGATTAATGTATCTTTTGTTGGATTGTGATGTTATGAAGGAATTTCTTGTATTATGTGATTGATCCAAAAGTTAATAACATTTCTTTTTGTATTTGATTGTATAATTGACTGCACCTTAATCTTTTTTCGGATAAGTTTATTATATTTTTTCTACCCTTAATTTAGAGTTCTTATATTTATTCACATAATTTTTCAAAACCTAACTTTTATCTCTATTTCACTTTTTCCATCATATCATATTTATCAGATAATGTTTTCTATTTTTTTTCTCTCTCAAATAATATCTATCCAAATTCCTTATCTTTAACTCCCCTACCTTTTGATGTTTTTTTTTTCTTATCTCTTTTAATTAAATTTTTTCTCTCATTCAAATAATTTTCATTAATTTATTTTAATCATGAATTTTTGCACTAAAGTGGCCAATATTGTCAACCACAAAAAATAAATGATCCATTATTGTATTCCCAGACGTGTATCGATGTCTATAAAAAACTTCCCCTATATTAGTACTTTCCGATTACGTGTTTCCATACCTCTTTTTTCCTAGTCTGATTTCCATTATTCGTAAAAAAATAACTTAATTTTATTCAATAATAATATAAAATTTTGAGCGCCGACATGTTCAAACATGTTCATTTTACTTTTCTTTTTTCAAACAAGTTCTTAATGTTTATCCATTATTTTTCTGTTTTCAAACAAGCGCTTAATGTTTATCCATTAATACCAAAGAAAAATCCGAAAAAGAAAATATGTGAGATGATTCTGATTGAGTCGAATAAAAAAGAGAAAAAATAAATAAAAAATGACGATTCCAATCAAATGAAGTGGATTTGAATACAACCGATAACGGATTTCCGCGACTAATATGTACTATTAATTAACAGCCAGTCTTTGACCCCATTACTTTTCTTCAACTTATAATGCCACTTAATCATCACCCAAAACTCTCCAAACTCCTACTCTCTCATCCTACCTCTCACCATATTATACACTCACACTTTATATATACCTCTATTTTAAACATATAAATGAATCAATAAAATATAATAACTATTACATGTAATATACTTTTTTTATATATAATATTTGGTTTTATTTCTCAATTATTCACTATATCAAAAAAGTTATTGAGACCAATTCAATAAAAGTTAATTCTATAAGAATTAAAAATCTAATATTTCTACGATTACTAATTCATCAGATTGGTTATTTTATTAAAAAGTAAACATATTTAAACTCTTTTATATATTATTTAATTAAAAAAATAACGATTTAATATATTTTAAATAATACTATATACAAACATATAATATAAAATTTTATGAATGTATTAATTATTTATAAATTATTAATTAAATTAAAAATATAAAAAAATTATAATATAAAACTAAATTTATATGAATTTTAATTTTATGGGTGTTATTTATATCATAAAATATTATTTAATTAAAAAATTAAAGATAAAAATCAAAATTACATAAGAACTAATTCCGTAAATAAATAAAAATAAATAAAAATAAAATTGTAATTAAATTATATTTTTTTTTAAAAATTACATAGACTAAAGTAATGATATTTAGAAACACCAATTAGATATTTAAGCCATCAATCAATCATCCTTAATCCTCCTACATATATATAACCCACTCCTCCCCCTAGATTCAACACCACACATTCATTTCGTAATTTACCCTCTTTCGTCCTAAACCCTTCCAAACATATTCCAACACAGCTATTATAACCAAATTAATTAATTAATATTGCAAATTAGCAACTAATTTTATTCAATGGATTCGTCTAATTCAACACACTCAGCCATCACCACCCTCCATCCTGACATAATCCAATCCCACATCCTCACTCGACTCGACGGCACAACTCTCTCTTCCGCCGCCTCCACCGGCTCTCACCTCCGCCGTCTCTGCACCGAACACCATATCTGGCAAAAAATCTCCACCGCCACATGGCCGTCTCTCCAAGACCCTCTTCTCACACCCCTCATATTTACTTTCCCCGCCACCTACCGTTCCATTTTCTCAGACTCATTCCCCACCGTTCACTACTCCTCTCTTTCTTCCTCAACAAAATCCACACCGTCACTTCCGAAAGAACTAATCTCAGCCGTTGATATTTACTACAAGGACAAATCCGTATTTTCCAAACTCATCCGCACGGAAACCTATAAAGGATGGTTTCTATCTTCCCCTTTATGGATCGAACTTCTCGACCCGAACGAAATAATTCACACACACGTAAAATTCGAACAAAACGACGTCGTCGAGTGGCTCGAAGAAAATTTAAGCTTAAGTTGGATAATGATCGAACCAACACGTAAGCGTTCGGTTAACCTATCTAGCCGGTTACCGGTAACCGTGAGACGTCACTGGCTAACGGGTGAACTTGAGGTTTTATACGGTGTAAGTATGGGATTGGTGCAGTGCATTATAAAGGTCACGTGCTGTGGGAAAGCTGGGGGAGAGATGCACGTGAGGGAGGTGAGTCTTACTATAGATGATATGGATGGAAGGCATGTGATTGGGAGGGATAGTATGGTAATTTTGCAAGGAGCGATGGAAAATGGTGAGAGGAAAAAAGTGGATGTTGAAAAATTGAAGGAGAGTTTTGCGGAATTCTGTGTGTTGAAGAGAGAGAGAAGAGAGGGGCAAATGAGGAGAGAGAAGGCGATGGATATGGTTGTTATGATAGTCACTATTGTCATTTTCGGTTTGCTCTTTCGATTTGGGAGGTTTTGGGCTTGACCCAAATCAACTTCATTGGGCTTTTTTTTGGGATTTATTTTTACTTGTACATGTAGGGGTTGAAATAGGAAGAAAAAATCGTACAAAAGTTGAGGGAAAAAAAAAAGAAGGAAGTGGAGATTTGTAAGAGAATGGGGGAACAGCAAATAGATCAGAACAATACACATATGTCTAGTAAATTCAGGTTAATTAATTCATTTCTTCTTCTGACTATACATGAATAAGCAAAGAGTAATGCTATACAGCGAAAGAGACATTGTGTACAAATTGACGTGGGATTTTTAGTTTTTCAACAAAATTATGGTGACTCATAATAATTTTATAACCATTACATTTAGAAACTGAATGGTGAAGCAATTATACTCTAATATAAGGTGGAGAAGACTTATTCATTAAACATTTATAAACGGAAAAGGAAATAAAATAACAATAAAGTTTAATACAAAATTAATAAACCAACTATAAAATAACATCTCTCTATAACATCTTAACACAATTAATAAATAATTTAAGTTCTTATACCACAACCAAAATAAAAGTTTGATACGATCAAGAAAGTGGAAGATTTTTCTACCACCAATGACATTCAAAAAATAAATATTATAAAAATTCATCTTTTTCACAATCACCCGAGGAAAGAAGAGAATTTAAATTACTAACACCTTATTCGTCATAATTCTATCATGCAATAATTTCTTAGTAAATAAATATACTTTTAAGGGGACCATCTTATAACAAACAAAATATTCAATTGTAAAAGGAATATTATGCTTATCTTCATATAGCATTTGGTAAGTTCCAGAATTACAGTTTAAAACCATTTCGCCACATCCACATGTCAAATACATTGTCCTGCACATAAAATTTTTTCGACAAAGAAATACTTTCTAACACAAGGTTCTATTCCCATCAAAGAGATTATTTCTCCATCTTCCCGCAACCCCTTCTCCAGTAACATTATTGAACATAAGACACACAATCACATCCTTATCTAAAGATAAATTGAACGGTATAGCAAACATTTTACAAAGAGACATCCCATTAAAATAAAAGGATTTACATTTCTCTTCCTCCAACTTAATAAAACACAATTTGTCTTGATATCTGACTTACCAAAGCTTTTCAATTAAAACAAATTAATTTTTTCTCTATTATAAATTTTTTTCCTCTATATTTATAATGTCTAAATTCTAATGAGACTTTAAATAAGAAAATTCTTAAAAATGGAAAGACAACCTCCTACGAAATTGAGGTACAACAATGAAAGAAAAACATTTTTTGTTGTTGCTATTCATCCTAAATGGACTTTTTGACTCACTAATTAATTTGATTGAATGTATGATTTATGAAAATCAATCATTGAGACAATTTTTACTTGTCACTAACTTTATTAATTATTTGATTGCATATACTTACACATGTTTTGTGCAACAAAATTTTGGCTATGTTGTTAGAGATTGATTGATGTTGTTAGTTATCTGTCAAGCTTGCATTAGCTGAATGAAGGTGCAAAACCACCAATTCCAGAAATCATAGCATAACATTATGACATAATTGGCATGGTCAATGAAACAAATAGACCCATTCGTGATTTTGTTTTCTTTGATCCTAGTGCCATGAATAGTCAGTTTGAGTTTGAATTCAAGCCTATAATGTTCCAAATATTCAAGTTGTGGGACAGTTTAATAGTTGTCTAACTGAAGATCCACACTTACCCCTCAAACAATTCATTGAGATTGCAAACAACTTTAAGATCCCTAGAATTTCTGAAGATGTGTTCAGGTTAATGGTATTCCCTTATTATCTTAGGGATTGTGATTCCTCTAAATTTGATTTTTTTTGTTTAAAGTTGTTGTGTTGTTTTGTTATGTTGTGTTGTGTTTGCTACGTACCACAGGATAAAACAAGAGGAAAATGTTAAAAAAGAGAGAAGAGAACACATAGAAAGTTTTTGAATTGAGAAGAAACTGACAAAAAGACAAGTTAGAGTGAGATAGCGCAAGTTGGATTTCCAAGAGTGCAACACTAATATTTTGACACTAAAACATAATTTTAATTATTTATTTTCTATTAAATATTCATTTTGATTTTTGATTATTTATTTATTTATTCGTTTTAATCTTTTGTTTATTATTTTTTTCCTCTAATTTTTACTTAATAATCAATTATGTAAGTTTTTTTCTTTTGTTAGAAATCAAAACAAAAATAAAAGACAAAAATAAATAAATAAAATAACATACCAAAATAAATATTAAAAAAAATAAATAATTGATTATTATATTTTAGCTTAACATTAAATTAGTAATTGGAGTAATAAATTAATGAGAGTCTATTTTTTTTTTACCAAAATGATCTTTTTTGTTTTGTACTCTTTATGCATAGAATTCGAAAATTGAAACTCATAAATACTAAGCACTAGCTACTGGCTAGTTAGTTTCTTCACACATTTCTCTCTTCTTTTTTTATTCCTTTTCTATTTTCTTGAACTTCC
Source organism: Cicer arietinum (assembly GCF_000331145.2). Lineage (NCBI taxonomy): Eukaryota > Viridiplantae > Streptophyta > Magnoliopsida > Fabales > Fabaceae > Cicer > Cicer arietinum. The sequence continues at coordinate 48,274,775 of NC_021160.2, forward strand.
TTGTTTGTTTGGTTTCTGTGTATGTTTCAAATTTTGTCAAAACAAAAAGGGTATGTTTCAAAAATAACAAGTAACCCCTTAAAATTTAGTTTTTACTAAGATTTTTGTCTCTTCCAATTTGCAGTGAAGGTTCTCTTTCTCGTTATGTATGATGCTTTTAGATCCTTCAACTCTTTCTGCTCTGTTTATGCAAAATATATATTATAATCAAGGTGAGTGTTTTCTTATCTTTGTTAGTAACTACATTGTTCTTTGTTTTTTCTTTTTCTTCAAACTTATATAAATTTTTTCTGCATTTTCATTTTTATTAGTCTTTTGCTTATGCAAACATTTTTCACTACAGTACTTGTACACGTGTAGTAGGCTGATGCTGATTTTTCTTTTTACCAAAAAAAAAAAAAAATGGACACTAATGTTTTTATCCATAAAGTTTCTAACTTTCTATAGCTTTTTCTTCACTTTCTGTGTTTTTTTCTTTGTTGCCAAACATTCGGATAATCATTTTATGTGCCAAACAATTTGTTATATCTCCTTGAATTGTTCCTCTATAGTTTGCAGAATCATTGTATATTGACTCTTGTTTTTTTGGGTCCCTTTTGTTTAGTGTTTTTTAATTTTTTTTATTGGTAACATCATTTCAGTTATATCTTTTGAAGAAAGTTTTAAATTTTATGATACTAATAAATGTTACATTAAATTTACTAATTATTGCTTTCAAATGACACAAGATCTTGATGCTGATTTCCTACAATAATTGTTTTACCTACTCTCCTATTATACACTTGCACTTCACCAATATTTTTATTAATAAGTTACATGGACTGACTAACTTCTTCAATTAGACATTTTCCCTAATAAGGTTGTTTGTGTTATAATTATCCACTTTCTTCTGATGTTTGTTGCTTAAATTAATCATTTGATGCTGTTATTAGGTTCATCATTGCAAAGCTTGTGAATCAAAGATGCACTTGAGCAAACTAGTTTAGTCTACAGAGAACAAGCCAAGGTAAAAAGCATGAACACAAACACTGACACACAATGATAATGATTTAAGAACGTGTAAGTGATTAATATAATCACATGTGTCCAACACGAGGCAGATGTTGGACACCAGACGCGCCTATAATCTGAAGTATTAGAGGAATCTTGATTGCATTTATTCACAATACAACACATTCACTACAGTCATTAAAACAACCTTTGAATGAAGATTAAATGTTTTGAATTATAAGTTTGATAAATTGAATTTCAAAAAGCAATTCAAAATGCGAGTCATTGATCTCATCAAACGATTCTGATTGACTAATGCATTGACTACATGATATTTTGACTGTAGTAAATCTATTTCACTATTGTACTTGTACCTATGTCTACTCCATTATACAACAACTTGGATGTACGGTGGGCCTAGTGCATTTTTTTTGACTAAGCCTAGTGCAATTTATTAGCAAGAGAAAGAATTACTTATTTTCTAGCAGTAACATGTTGCACAAATGCATGGTGTCACAAATTCATTTTTTTCCTTTCTTGGGGGTGCTAGAATTAATTTGTTTTAACTCTAATAAATTTTAAACTTGTGGACAATTGTTGGTAGTAGTAGTATATGATGGTACATTTACTGCCTGCAAAAACATTGCAACAGTTACAGCACTTATTCACTTTTAAACAAAGAAAAAAGCACTGCATAAAGTTGGTTTTGACACTGCGTGCTTTTGCTCTTAAGGGTGGTATTAATAGCATACTTTTATTGCATGTCATTATTTTGATCACAAAACCAATGTGATGTAGGGCTTCTTTACTCATTTGTATTATTCTTTTGCTCTTCATTATATTTCTAAAAGGGTCATCTATAATCTACCTCTTGATATCTTGAGTTTAAATCAATTGCCTTTTAGTTTATTAGTCATGGTTGTAGTTAGTTGGGTCCTTTACTAGTCATGGTTGTAGTTAGTTTTGATCAAATGGTTGTAGTTAGTTTTGATCAAGGGGACCCGAATTTCCTGCAATAGAAGTTCACGCGGTTACACGTAGTAATGAATCTCTGCCATTGACTTCATATTAGAAGGCTCAAATTATACAATTGGTAAATTAATTTTAAACAATCTCGACCATTGATTTAGATTGGACGATTGAGATCTGTAATTGCACTAGGGAATTAATTTATGAGTTCAAGGGCTATAAGTACACATACCTATTGATTGTTTTCTTTGTCCTTCTATCTCTTACCTAATTACGGTTTGGGGGAGGTTGAGACCACATGGGGGAATTTAAGAGCCTAAATGTCATGAACTTGAAAAGGTCCATTTACTAAATTGTGTGCTTTAAAGAAAGTTTGTGAAATTTATAATGTATACTGCATTTTCATTTTGTCTCAAGTGTGTGCTAGCTTGGATGGAGTTCACTTTTATCATTCATTTGAATATGCATTTTTGTTACCTTTAGCAGGTGAGTGAGATTCTCTTTTAGCTAACAAATCCTTAAAAGTTCTGTTTAATCACTTGCTCTCATCAAAAGCATATCAAATGCCAAGATCAAGGTATGTTGATTTGTAAAGTTAATTTTACTATTATTTCTATTTCTATTTTCCTTCTTCATCTACAAAGTAATGCATGGTCACACACCTAGTTTGATCAAGATTTTGAAGTGTGATTCTTGTCACACTTATATTGAGAATTTCTGTTCACAATATTAATAGATAATCAATATAAAGGATGATTATTCAGAACTGGTTGGAACATGTGGTTTCTACTTTTTGTTATAATGTAATTAATTGATGTCCTTGCTACTAATCATGGTATAAACCTCGATGTATTAGGTTACTGATAAAAATATGTTGTTTTCAAAATAGGGGATCTGATTTGCCTCAGAGGCAGTCACCAAGAGGTACTCATCTGCTTCGAACATCGAGTTCTGACTCAGACCCATTGCATCATCGACTGATAGCTGACCGAAGTCCAAAGCTAGGAAACCGACGTTCTTCAAGAGGTACTACTCAATCTGAGACAGTGAATCAGAAGAAGCTAGGAACTCGAATCGCAGATTTGGAATCGCAGCTCGGTCAAGCACAACAAGAGTTGAAAAATTTGAAGGATCAGTTATCTTCTGCAGAAGCTGAAAAGAAAAAAGCTGAGGCTGAACTAGTGAAGAAAGAGAAATCTCAAGAAAAGAAAAGCATTTCAAAGAATGCTCAAGAATGTAATACCAAAGCTGAAACTAAACACCAAGATGTTATTATAGCTGATGATAATCTACAAGAGACTGATGTTTTTGAAGTTTCGATTGAAAAGTTGGCAATTGAATTCAGAAAACATGAAGAACAATTACAACAGGAAACTCAAATTGCACTAGAATTATCAGAGCCAGAGAAGCCTAATGTGGATGAAATGACACTGAAAAATGACGAAATTGTGTTGTTGAAATTGAGTTTGGAAGAGAAAAAGAAGGAATTGGAATCAATGAGTAATGAAAATGATAATCTGAAAAATCAACTGAATGAAGCAGTTTCAAAAGTAACATCTTTGGAAACCAAGGAAGAAGGAATGACATTGAAATGGAAGCAATTGTGTGAAGAGTTGGTAGAAAGTAAAGGGAATGAAGAAAAGTTGAATGAGAAACTGAAATCTGTGAAAGAAGAAAAGGAAGGGTTAGAATCCGAAATGAAGAAGCTAAGGGTGCAGTCAGAACAGTGGAGAAAAGCAGCTGATGCTGCAGCTGCAGTTCTTGCAGGAGAGATGGATATGAGTGGTTCAATGGTTAAGCATTTTGGTGGAACATTTGAGACACCTTGTGGTGGAAAGTACAATGGATACATAGGGTCTCCTGGTTTGGTTGATGACTTGGATGATGGTTTTGTTGGTGGAAAAAAGAAAGGTTCTGGTATTAGAATGTTTGGTGATTTATGGAAGAAGAAAGGCCAAAAGTGATTGATGTCCCTATTATTTAGTAATAGCTTGTTTGGTTACACATTTCATTTACATATCTCAGGTCCCGATGTTGTCTCGACATGAAATTTCTAAAGCTTTGAACTAATCGTGCGTTACTGGCGTTTTGGACGAGTTTGGATTGTTGGTGTGTTTGGCAGAATCATGATACACTGAGAAACTCTCTACGCTAGTGAATTTGTAAAAATGGCAATTTCCAAACATAAGTGAATTAGTAGTATTTTAACTATGGTATATGTTTAGGTGGCAGATTAAGCTGAAAAACAAAAAACATTGCTTACTGTTTTTATGGTAACTTGTTTAGTTGTTTTGAGTTGTATTTTATTGCATGATCAGTGGAAGGTAGTGTCAACTTTGAAAGATGGTTAATGTGATTTTTTGTTTTTAACTGAGATGAAGGGATTTTTAGCAAATTTTCTATCTGCATTGCCAAACTTACAATGTTGATGTCTTCCACATCTAAAACTAAGGTAGTAATCCAAACTACCAAAGGCATACAGTTTCTGTTGAAAGACGTCTCGAGTGTAATGCTCATAACATTATATTAGATGATATAATTGAAAGAAAAAAAAATTAAAATTATCTTAAAAACTGAAAGTGATATTCTTAAGATATGCTTTGTGTGGAGAATTTGACTGTTATTAGGAGAAAATATATTTTTCTCCAAGAGCACACTCTTTACTGGTTTACACTAATGGTTACTTAAAAAAACTGAGATTGAGATATAAATAAATTAATAATATATATATATATATATTTATTGACTTTTCACACGCTACATCCACCGGAGGTAATTCTATTTGAGATATATATTAAAAATGTATATCTTTTTCAATCAAATATCTGAATAGTAATATGATATATCGTAGAGATTTACATCATCCGTTAGACTTAATTAATCCACCGATAAAATTAATACTTTTTAATAAAACGGTGATATAAAACTGCTAAATATTTTAAAGTCTTAACCCAACAAATAATAGGAGATGAAGAAAGAGAGAGTGTGATTAGAAAATAGTTTTTTCTAATTTATATTTAAAAGAAAAATTATATATATATCGAACATCCAACAAAAATATAACACATAAATAAATTTAAAGCTAAAAATATATGATTTTATGGATATCATTTACATATTTATTTATTTATTTATGTGTCTAATTTTTATTGAATCGATTATTTATAATTTTTTAAAGACAAACTAAATCTCGTCAAAATGGATTTGGAATGTCTTGCAATCAACTTTAGGAATCACTACTATTTGTGGTTAGGAAACACTTCACTAAATAAATTTAAGAAATTAATTTCAACTATTTTTCTATTATTAATGGTCAATATCTTACGGTCACTTTTCAACAGTATATAATCTATTTATCTAGAAAACAATGGTTTTTTGTACAAAAAAAGAAGAAAACAATGGTTTTATTTAACTTTTTGCCACCCGTTTCGACTTTGTTGGATGAGAGTGTTAACATGCTGATCTCCAAGATGCATGTTAATTAATGGAATCTGTTTTATAATTATCAAATCAGGGGATTATGTTCACAAAATACTTTAGCAATCCATCAAATTATGAACTCAATTATCACTTGCATCCCCCACATTAAGTCATTATTATTGAGCATTCAATGTATCAATTAGTATATGCTACAGTGACTGGTTGTCTCTACTCTCCACTAGACTCCTTACAATTATTTTTCTTTCATGGCATTATTTGGGTGGTAAGTACTATTTGTTTTTGAGCGAATCATTGGCATTTAATTAGCGGCGAAGTTAGTTTAATTTCTCAGAAATGATCCTTTTTATTTATTTAAATTATATAATAATAAAGTAGCATTTGAGGATAATTTAAAGAATTAAATTTATCTATAATTAAAATTTATAATAGTTAGTAATATATTTTTTAATATAAACAATAAAACTAGTTACAAAAAATTTATCTTCAATTTTATTTTTTGAGTCATGTATTGAGAATTTTTGTCTTTAAAATATTTAATTTTTATTACAATAGAGATAAAAAATATCAAAATAATACAAATAGATATATCAATCAGGCAATATTTGTTTTTACTTTTTATTTTTTCTAATTTTATTATTAATAAAATATTTGAGATATATATATATATATATATATATATATATATATATATATATATATATATTTTCAATCTTAGAAGCAAAATGTCCAACCTAACAATATCTACATTTGTCAATTGAATTAGGACTTATCCAAAAAACATAAAACTATACTTTTTTTTTATTTTAAAGAAAAATATATTTTTTTAGTCAAAGCTCTGCCCTTTGGCAAAATGGATAGCTTCTGCATTCAATAAGATTTTAAATTTGTTATAAAAGCAATATTCAATAAATTCTACTTAATAATCTATTTACTTCACACATTATACCCATTAAATCAACCAATTGTCCCATTTTCAAAGATTAATCACTTATTTTATTTGTTTGTTTTACCAAATAATATATGTAATTTTATGGTGCAGTCAATGATCTATTATTAACTTTAAAAAAAATAAAATTTTAAATTTTAAATATTAATTTAATTAATAAATGTCGAAAGTGAACTTTATTATTTATAAAAAAATAAAAAATTAAGAGAGATAATTTTTGTTTTTGTTTTTTTATTTAAGTGTCTTTAGCCGATTGCATTAAAAGAAAAATCACTTGGTTGTTATTAGTGATCACTTATTGTTAGTTAAACGGTTGGTGACTATTAGTTTATGTCAAAATTTAATTAGTTGTTATTAATTTATAGAGTAGGAGGATCAAAGTGGAAAATATATACACATTCACACACATATCAAAGCAATGAATTAAATTTTGAAACATGACACAAGACATTCACATGCATGTCATTGGATCCCACGTGTCTGCCCCATCACCCCTTCTGTTCTTATAAAGGTCAAGTAGTATTTCCCTTTTTCTTTCAACAAACAAAATTGCCATTGAACAATGACTTACTTTTCTTCTTCTTCATCTTCTTCTTTTACTTTCACAATTCTATGATTACTTTTTCTTTCACTCAAACGCATCTCTCTCTCTACACACTTTTTTTGGTCCTCAAATCCCTTTACACATTCAAATACCCAATTGTAGATGAAAAAAGAACAAGTATGCAAGATCTTTCACAACCCACTTTTGCACTAAATTCAATGCTAATAGTTCCATCTTACCAAAACATTGGAAAAAGCCTAGTATTTGAAAAAAGTAATTGGAAAAAGCCCATGATGCTGACCACAACTAGGCGCGCACACACACCCATAACCTTTACATGCCCAACTAGCCACACATTCAAATTCAATTCTAAATATAGCTAAAAATTTCAATCAAATAAAGTAAAAAAATAGTAGCATAAACATTTTTTTAAATTTGGAAATACATAAATTATTATTAATGAGACTAATACTAATAATTATTCAATTGTAATCTGCAACTGCAATTGCGACTACATTGTTGCAGATTTTAAAATCCGCATAAGTTGCATTTACCTTGATATTCTTAAAATATAAAGATTTGCGGCATAACCATAGTAACACTATAAAACCATTTATAGTAGTTGTCTTGGAATCATTTTATAAAATACATTCTACACACATCATAATCATCTTACCATAATTCCAAATAACAATTGCAAGCTTTAATTAGAATCATCATCATCATATATATATTTCATGCAATAAATCAGATATCTTCTCCCTGAATTTCGCCCTCACAATTTCCATGATGTCCTCGTGTCAGACAAAAAATCTGAAAGAGAAGAAACACAACAAGATCAGAAAACGAGGAAGTACCTCCACATCTTCCTCTTCCACCTTTACTAGAAAATACAGATATAAACGAGCAATTTTGGTAGCGAAGAAAAGTGGGTACAGTACACCATCACCCATGTGGAAAACAACTTCTATGTCAACCAATCATCATCACAACCATGCTATCAAAAACACATCTTTGCATTCTTCCAAAGAGAAGAAGGAACTTTCTGTTTCTGCTAGAAAACTCGCTGCTACACTATGGGAACTCAATGATTTGACTCCTTCCATGGTTAAAAAGGAACCAATGAGAATCAACAAGGACAGAGACAAAGACAGAGTTCAGAGTTTATGTAGATCAGTGTTATTGGGACCACACAAGTTAGATCCATCATATTCTAGTACTTCTTTCTCAGAGGTAAATTCATTACTAAATTCATTTACTCTTAAAAACCAACATTTTAATTACATTTGATTAGTTCATATTCTCAAATTACTATTGATGTCGATGTTAGTGTCGTGTGTCCCCTGCATATGTACTTTATAGTTCATATCAACATGACATTTTTTTCTTTCAATTTTTGAATAAACTTAATTAGTTCAGTGGTGAAAATGAAATCAATATTTTATAAATATGTGATTAAGGTAAATCAGAGAATCAAAGGTATTGAAGTTGATGGCGATTTATCTCATCACCTTCAATTTGCTGATCACGACTTGAGATGCTTAGATGGTTGTTGTAATGATGATTTAATGGAGGTACACATATTTTATTATGTTTAATTAAATTAATAATTGAAATGATGATATGTAACATTTACAGTAAACTAATATTTTGAAAGAATGTTCATTGATAAATAAACATTGTGCAAAATTATTTGTTGATCTGACCTATTACTTGAGAGTTTTGGGACGGATATTAAGCATATAACAATTTCATCTTTGTTTATTTATATATTTTTGTCATGGTTGAGAAGGATTAAACTGAACTATGTTGTTGAAATGCAGAAGGAAAGCAATAAGTTAAAAGACAAGAGGAATTGTGGTAAATGCAAGGTTGGAGTCAAGAACTATCTTAAGGAAGCTAAAAGTGGCTTATCTACATTGAATAAGCTTCTAAAGGTGTTAAGTCAAATGGTCCATGAAGAGAAGCATTCATTTAGAAGCATACCTCTCATCTTAGGCATGAGCAATGAGCTTGATCGCGTTCGCAACCAAATTGATGGATTCATCGAAGAACAAAGCTCGAACCAGACCGATATTGAGTATCTCATGAAGCATTTTGCAGAAGAAAATAGTGCTTGGAAAAGAAGAGAAAGAGAGAAGATTCGCGCGACCATGATGAGCTTAACGCAGGAGCTTGAGGTGGAGAAGAAGCTTAGAAGGCAAACTGAGAGGCTGAACATGAAGATTGTCAATGAAATGGAGAATGTAAAATATTCTTATTCAAAATTGTCGAAAGAGCACAAAAGGGAGAAAAGGGCTAAAGAGATTTTGGAGCAAGTTTGTGATGAACTTGCCCAAGGCATTGGAGAAGACAGAGCAAAGGTAGAGGAAATGAAAAGGGAATCAGAAAAAGTCCTAGAAGAGGTTGAAAAGGAGAGGGAAATGCTTCAATTAGCAGATGTTTTGCGCGAAGAAAGAGTTCATATGAAGCTCTCAGAAGCTAAATATCAATTTGAGGAGAAAAATGAAATGCTAGAAAATCTTAGAAATGAGCTTGAGAGCTTTTTCAAAAGCAAAGAAAAAGAGAAAGGTGGTGATGATGATGGTGTTAATGAAGGTCTTAAAAAACTCAAAGATTTTGAGTTCTATTTGAATAAGACATGTTTGGAACTCCAAAATCTAGAGGCAGATAATCATTTAAATGTTGGAGATGCAATAGAGCATGAAGATGAGTCAGCTGAGACTGAGAGTGATCTTCAATCTATTGAATTGAATATGGACAATGAGAATAAAAGCTACAACTGGAGTTATGCTTGTGAGAATGTTGCACATTTTGAGGCAAAAAGAGTTTCAATTGATAAAGATATCGGAAGGAGATCTTTTTCTGATTGGGGGAGTATTTGCTTCAACAAGGGAACTCCTAAAGGTAATAAACAAAAGGAGTTTGGTTTAAATATTGATGAAAGTTTTGATAAGCTTGAGAGAGAAAGATCAATTGAATTTGTTTTTGGAGATGAAATAGAAAAAGATAAGAAAGTGAGAATTATAGGACTATCATGAGTCTTAGAGACACTATATCACTTACTAATCTTGCTAAAGAAAGCGATCAATCAATAATTTTGAGGTGCGTTAATGGGGAAGTAAAGTCTCAAAGCTCACATTACTCCTGATTTGTTTGAAAAAAAAAATCAAATTTTCATGTAGAATTTTAAATGCGAGGAAGATTTTCAAAAGATGAAAGTGAAGTTGACGACTGACTGCACGAGTAATAGATAGCTTTGGAATGATATGATACAAATCAAGTGTGTGCGCAAAGAAAATGGTCAAATGAGTTTTTTTATAGGTTAGTGCTATATATATATAGTTTCTTCTATTTCTTTTCTTGTTTTAGTATTTATTTTTTGATGGAGAGTTTATATTCAGCAAGAACAAAGTTTACAATTTACACAAATAGATTAAAATGTTTATCTAATTCTCAGTAATATTTTTCCAAAAATAATATATACCGTGAAAAAAAAAAAAAACTTAAATTTTACCTTTAAATTATGTATCAAAATAAACGGACAGGTCAAGTAACAATTTCAATATCAATTGGCAATTTAAAATTTAATTGTATATATATAAGCTTAAATTTTCCACTGTTTCTTTCTAATTTTTTCGTTTTAACTTATGGTGCAAGTAAAGATGACTAGCCTTTACTTTGTTTAAGGCATTATTCTTCTTTTAGTTGGCTTTTGGGCTTTAAAAAAGTTACTACTTTTCTTACCAACAAAGTTTGTATCAATAATAAAGGGTGTAAAGGTATGGAATTCTGACATATTTGCATGATTGTATTGAGGTGATGAATTTAGATTCTTTGAATCATGTTTTCAAATAGCAAATTGTGTATTAATATACAAATGGCTTATCTTGCAGTCAACATTGTCACTGCAACCACTATTCTCATGATATATTGGTCTTTCGGTCGAGTGTCATGTGTCTTATACAATTGTCATAATATTATAGTTCAACACTCATCATCTTATTTTAGATAATTTTTCTCTTAATTTTATGAAATTCACCGTCATATACCTTAGCCAATCAACTATACAATTAAAGTCTTTGTCTTGAGCCTGATCACTAGGAGAGTTTAGTCCATTTGTCCCGCCACCAAACTGCAATTTTCAACCATTTTTGTATCAGTATACAAATACTTAAATTAAATTGTGTATCGTAAACGCCTCCCTCAAATTAATGTTGAAGTTAGAATTGCAATTTCTATAACATAAATTATACTTGTATGGAATTTGCTATGGTTCTAAAAATAAAATGTGATTTAAGTTCTAAACCGTTCTTCAAATAGTAGACAGACTTCAAAATAAAGACGTGATCATAAGAATTGATAAATTGTTTATTTTATAATTTAAAAAAATTACTTCTAAAAATGATTTTTACAAAAAAAACTACTTAAATATATTTTCTATTTAAAATAATTTTGATTTTTTTTATACTATATTCTTTTTATAAATTGTAACAGATAAAAATTCCTAAAAGTTAGTATTATCCTTTAGAAGATAAAAAGATTATTTTTAAAAGTTGAAAAAAACAAACCTAGATATTACATTACATATATCATAATAAAGAATTTTTTTTTACCATTGATTCAATTATTTAATTAGTAAAGATTCCCTCACTTTAATGGGTTTCTGATATTGAACACATGCAACCATCTTTTTTCCATTTTTTCCACAAAAACAATTTTTTTTTGTTAGAGCACATGTAACCTTAATGGTCAAATAATATAATATTAGTAGTTAAATTCAAATATTTTATATGCAGAAAAATGAAATATTTGATATTTACACTCAACCTCATAGTAATTAATATTTTGACCCCTGTGAATTGAGTTGTTTAGCATTTTATGAATAAAGAAACTGTACCTTTAAAAGAACAAAAAATAATATTTAGAAGTAGGAATAAGTGAGTGAGTGTAGATGAAGTGAATGGTATTAATTTTGAAAGGATAAGAAAAAGATGAAGAAAGAAAGAAAGAAACGGTGGAAGTGAGTATAAGCACGTGGAGGTGATTGGGCAATAACGTCAGCATTCACGAAAATGGAACCGAACCTTAAACCTCACCATTCCACTTCTTTGTCTTTACTCATTCTTTGCCGACCCGCACCCATCCTCAACGAAGGAAAGCACATTCAACATTCAAACAATAATAACCTTAATTAAACCCCTTGTTGGGGGAATTAATTTAGCGCAAAAACAGAGGAGACTTGGTTGGTGGGACGACGGATGGAAATGGTTTCCAAGGAAGCTCAGATGTCTATTGCTGCTTCCTCTATGTTTCCTGGTTTCAGATTCTGTCCCACCGATGAAGAGTTGATTTCTTATTATCTTAGGAAGAAATTGGATGGTCACGAAGAGAGTGTTCAAGTTATTTCTGAGGTTGAGCTTTGTAAATATGAACCTTGGGATTTACCAGGTCACTCTCTCTCTCTCTCTCTCTCGAATTTCTATTTTTCTCTATCATTGCTTCCTTATATTAATTCACTTGCATTACAAAATTTGAAAATCAACTCATTAATTAATACTTGTTTGAAACCAGCCAAATCATTCATTCAATCAGATAACGAGTGGTTCTTCTTCTCATCGCGTGGAAGAAAGTATCCAAACGGTTCACAAAGTAAAAGAGCTACTGATTGTGGCTACTGGAAAGCTACCGGAAAAGAGCGCAACGTGAAATCGGGTTCAAACGTCATAGGGACGAAGCGAACTTTGGTGTTTCACTTAGGTCGTGCACCTAAAGGCGAAAGGACAGAATGGATAATGCACGAGTACTGCATCAGTGACAGGTCTCCGGTGTGTAATTATTATTATCTGACTCTTCCCTTCTTTTCTACATAAATGCTTAACAAACAATAATGATTCATAAATTCTATGTTTTATGTGTTTCAGGATTCTTTGGTTGTTTGTCGCCTCAAGAAGAACACAGAGTTTCGTCAGAACGATGCTTCCAATAGAGCCTCATCAAGTCATATGAATGCAGTTAATTCACATGAAAGTGATTGTGCTGCTTCAGAAGGTGGTATTGATCAAAGGGGTGTCTGTGAACAAGACAAGGAGGTTGATGGTAGCTCCAAGCGTGGCAGCAGCAGTTATGGTTCTCCTTCAATGGAACAAATTGATTCCGTGTCTGAATCAAATCAGCGACCAGCTAATGACACTACTTTGACAGAATCTTCCGGCCACCTAAAGGTATTAATTACGTTCATATGTTTTAATTCATTGAGGCAAAAAAGTGATTCTATAAACATAAATGTGTTTTGAAACATCACTTTCAATTATGTCAACTTTACGTCCAAGTCATTAACTATGCTTATTCTATTTTATTAACCATTCAAATGCAAGTCATTAATCACTTATATAACATAATTATAAAATGACTGAAATATATAGACATCTCATTAACCAATTTTAGTATTTCATTAATCACTTATTAACCACTACCATATGATAAAATTGAGCAATTTTTACTTACCCTTTTAATGTGACACTGTGATATAGATGGATGAAGAGGATTGTTATGCAGAGATACTAAAGAATGATATCATAAAATTAGATGAATCATCAATGTCTCAAGGGGCTCAAACAAGACCACCTGACCCTGCCAATTCTCAACCCTGCCAAGGCACTGCGCAACGAAGAATACGATTAAGGGTTGAGAAATCGACGCATTCTCAACCTGGAGTTCGTTTCTCAAGAACAATGCATCAGTCCAAGAGTAGCTCCTTTGCCAGAATGACCAACCATTTGATGATATTTGCTTTCTTTGTTATTGCTCTGATGGTTTTATTTTTTTGGTCTTTATTGGGTGGTCACAAACAAATGAAATATTGTGTGAAAATATTGGGTGTAAATTGTGATTAGTTTTATCCAAGTTAGGTGTAGTGGATATAGGAGATCTAAATTCACTATACAAGTGTTGGCAATGTTAACATCGGATCCATCCACATACGTTGGATTAGCCTTTGAGATTTTGTACATGGAAATTTTAGAATGATGATAATCAAATAGAACCTAGTGGATCTCCTACAACAAAGACTCAATCGACCCTAAACATAGCTTATCACTCATCATGTGAACAACCCTCATAATATTATATGTCATAAATCATATATCGTATGTGCCTACACTACATTTTCCAACCTCTGCATCTCATTTTTCTCTACATCCTCAACACATATCTATCTCTCCTACTTGCATTCTCTCTCTCTCTCTCTCTCTCTCTCTCTCTCTCTCTCTCTCTCTTGTTTTTTTTTTTTTTTTTCTCATATTCAATTTCCCCTTCATCTCTTTTGTATCCCATGTTGCAAAAGATGTGGTCATAGAAATGGAAATAGGTCATGCAAGCAGATAGAGGCGCATGGCATAGTTTATGATAGGTTAAGGTTGTACTTTTTAAGATGGACAAAACCAAAATGTTTTCAGAAATGGTACAAATATTTGGATACATTAAAGAATGTAGAGATTGAATTTGTGCTTTAACCAAATGAAAGGAAGAAATGACACAAATATGTGGATTAACATCCTCTAAAGATAATAACTTACATCACAAAATAAAATGCATAACGATAAATAAATCAATTATTGATATTATGAGTTCATTGGTTGTTAGATATTTTTTTTTTTAAATAAAATAATCACTTTTAAGAGTTTTAATGTGTTTGTTATAATTTTTTGAAAAATATAAAAATAATTTAAAAACTAACTTTGAATGAAAAGTTTTTTTTGAGTAATTTCTCATAAAAAAACAAGTTTGATAATTATTTATTTTTATAAAATAAATGTAATTTTAATCACAGTAAACAAATATAAAATAATTTATATATTTTTTTATAAATCTATAACAAGTTATCTCCAAATTATTGAGTCGAAATCATTTTTTTTATAGTCTGTAGCAAATCATTTTAAATAATTTAAAACTAGATTTTTTGCATTAATTTTTTTAAAGAAAGTTTCTTAACCAATGTCTCTAGAACACTTGTTACTAAAATCTTTTTATATTTATTTCTTTAACAAGTGTCTTCAATGCATTTGTCGGTATTTACCTTTTTTTTTAATATTCACTTTATTATGATCTATTATTTTGTAAAAACATGTTTTTTTATTTTATAGAATTTATGTTAATTTTACTTATTAATAAAAAGATAAATGACTTTTGAAGGTAAACAATTATCTTCATTTCTATGACAAGTGAAAATATCAAAATTTGATTTTAGAAAAATAGATATTCATTAATTAACATTTAATCTTTTATCCTTAATAATGGTTAATCTCAAGAATCTCTTATAAGATAAAAAAGAAAAATAAAAGAAACTCTTAAAGAGAAAAAAAAAAATTATGTGTTAACTAATGTTACGTTGACAAGTAAATGATAACATTTAATTTCATCATTTTATCATTTTATTATATAGTATTGGTCATTAATATAAAAATGTCGTTATACCTAAACTCAAAATATATTTACAAAATAATTGGTCATTAGTCAAATAATATACCTATAATATTTATATTTAATTTGTTATTAATTAGTTGAAATTATGTAATTTAATCTCTTAAATGAGTTGTTGATTTTTTATAAGCGTATTTTCGAAAATAAAAAAATAAAAAAGTAGGCGGCAATCAATTGATTAGAGTTGAGTCTTAGGATAGATTATGGTATCCCCAACCGTAACATATCACAACTTCATCTTCCCTCGCGAAAAAGGGAAAACATTGCTTTGCTTTGCAGCTTTGGGTTACTATCCACGTCGTCACTTTCACCTCCCAACACCAGGAAAAACCCAACCGATTCTCCAAACTTTCGAAATCAGCGCGTGCGTTGGCCGCGCGTCACTCTCTCCATTTCCATATCCGAGTTTCCAAAATCACTTTCTCATTTCCCCCTAACCTCTCCCTCAGAGGAAAGAGGGGGAACTCAAACTCCTCACAGATCGATCATGAATTTAGCAAGTTTTCTCCTCCACACCAATTCGTAAGTCTTTTCTTTCCAATTTCACACTTAATTCTTCCACACCGCTATTGAATTCCTTAATTATCCAACATCTTCAATTAAATAACCCTAATTTCAAATTTCAGTTACGTTTTTTAATGTGATTTAGCTATTTTACTTCCTTTGACTTTCGTGCTGATTAAATTAATTGTGACCTATGGTTATTTAATTTTGAATTTAAACAGGTGTTGATACTATAATTAGTAGTCATGTCGAGGCCTATGTTGCTTGTTTTCTTGTTGATTATACTTATAATCACTTCCCAGTTTGAGTGGAAGCAACAGCTTGTGGCCGATGTTGAATTGAATCCCGCTGTATCTCAAAAGCAGCATCATATTTCTACGGCTGAAGAAACCGTTAAGGAGAAGGTTTTTAAGTTTTTCTCATCCTTTATTATGTTTGGTTTATGCATTAATGATAAATCTCTCTGTTGAGTGTGTAGAATTTATATAATTAGTAGCTTTTAGTTATGTGGTTGTAGTGCATCTTTGGGTTGGTGGTCAGTTTGACATCATTACAGTGTGTCATTCCTAACACACTCGGGAGTTAGGCAGAATCGCAGTGTTAATGTGATTTTGTCATCTTCACTGTCATTCCAAACATACTTGTATAATCTCTTTCATTTTGTTTTGATAAGATTGTCTCTTACCTATTGTTCACTGTTAAAATTTATGTGTTGTATGGCTAAGCGAGCCAATGGTAGCAGTGGTCCGGGTGGAGAGCCTCATTCACAATAGACTGACTGCCAACATGACGTAGGTTGGGAACATTAACATCCAAAACAACTAGATTTTCAACAATAACATCAATCTCATCTAGCACTTGGTTTACATCTCAGGGTAGAGAGCCATTCTTACCAGAATCCACATAAGCATAATTTCTATCGTGTCATTTCCTCTGAATACCATTTCATGAAAACAATCACTTGACAAAACTATTCACATAGGATAAGGATACCGACCAAAAACACCATCGCATGTAAATAAATAATTCACTTCCTAAAGAACTGCAACCATTAACCGTGAGCAACAAAAATCATATCCCATGAATTTTTTATTAGCCTTTACCAGCAAAAGGACTAGTATGATTCCTCACACCGACAACAATGTCTTCAATTTCAAAAGGCACCTATAGACTATATTCAGTTCAAAGCTTAGGATAGCATAGATTTGACAGAATGTTGAAGGATGAACTTCTTTTGTAGTCCCTTCTTCGTAATGAAGATTTGTATTGTTGGGCCCTCGCTTTACTGGCATTATTTTGATGGATTAAAAGAAAAGAGTTTCCATGGTTTTAACTGCAGTATTATAAATAACAAGACCGTGGATGTAAATTTTAAAGTTAATCCTAAACCTGCATTATATGATGACTAAAAACAGACTGTTGGTGGACCAAAACTCAAAGTGTCCATCTTCAAAGATACATCTTTTGGGGGTTCTTTTCGAGCGGTGAAGGGGTGCTTGGTATTCTCTTTTCAAGGATGATTATATGTATTATTTTTGACAGTGAATCAAATCAAGATAAGTCCTGAGATTGTCTGTGAATAGAGCTCTGAAAACTCTTAGTCCTGAGATTGTCAGTGAATTAAATCAAGATAAGTGATTTGGGCTTAATAATATTGGTAGTATATGGCTTGGTTAGGTAGCAATAGAGACATGCTCCCTCCGGTCTCGAATATAAGCAACGAAAACAATCATGTTTGGTGGTCTAAAATATAAGAAAATATTAACTAATTATACCATATTTAATGATAATAGTACTAAAGTACCCTTCAATAAAACAAGTTCACATGGGGGAAATTTGGAGAATACAATTACCTTTTTTTATCACTTTAAGAAAATTAAATGAGATTAACTATTTTTTTGATGGTGTGAGGTAGTTTTTATTTATTTACGAAGACTGGAGGGAGTATCTTGATTGGGTTTTAATCTGATTGGTTGCTTCTTTAAAAAGATGATTAAAAATGGCAAAGGGGTGGAATTTCCATTGTACATCTTACCAATTCTTAGCCATTTAGATCTGCTGAATTGCTTCATATGGTAACCTGTATCTTGTGCTTTGGGAGTTGCATTTTTTAAGCCTTTTTTATATTCATTTTCAAATTGTTGAGGACTTGAGTGCTTATTAGTTTGTTTTAAATTCATCAGCAGTGCTCAAGTTCTGTTCAATTCAATTATGAAGCACAGATATGTGTTTCCTTCACATATTGGTGTCTAGATATGCAACTGATACAATATGTTTGGGCACTTAACCAATACTATTTGCGAAGTATGGAAGAATATTTCTTTCCTTAAAGGTTCTGTAAAATGCATATTGCTGGGACAATGTTATGGGTTCTAATATGTTTCACAACACAGTCTCTTCAGTTTTCTCTGGGCTCTTTGTTTACCTCTAATTGTTGGGCACAAAAAGCAACTTTTCTCTGCCCCGTAGGCAACAATATAGAATAGGTCAGCACAATTCAGACGTGCAAAAATATGTTCAGATCTGCAAGCCATGAGCATAGCTTTAGCTTGAGAGACTCCCTGAAACATGATCACCGTGGTTGCAGGGTAAAATCTGCAAGCACAAAGAACAACTTGATTGAAGTTCTAAGAGGACTTGATTCTTTGCTTCTTTCACAAGACGCAAGCTCTTTCTAATTCTTCACAAGATGTAGCCAGCAAGGCTCTGTTTTTGCTGCCGCGTCTGGCTCTTTTTATCTACATTATCTGCTGGAGTTTTATAATTGCAGTTATATATTTATCATGTCTTATTTTTATGCATATCTTATTTATATATCTTACAGATATCATATTTTTCAAGCACAGTTGTATTATCATATTGGATACATATTATATCGGATGCCCCATAGCTATTTTGTTTATCTTATGATTCTTTCTAGTTAAAACATTTCATTTGAGTGAATTTTGGCCATGCCATTTAAAATCTGTCTTTCTGAGGGAACAGTGGGCCATAAACAATGTCTGGTTAGTGCTAAAGACATTCTGTGTCACACCAAAAACAAGATACGAGTCAGTTAGAAAAGTTAAAATAATCTGACGATGACTATCAGTTCTCTAAACAATATTTTCTGCACAAGTTTTGATCAGCTGCTACACATTCTCCATAAACACTTCAAAGGTTTTATCCTTAATTAGAAATCAAATACTTATATCATCTTATCTTCATTGTATATAACCTAATGCTATATATTTGTATAACTCTTACATGTCTTTTACATGTATGCTCTCTTTGATTCCCAATTTTGTAACAGATAATCATCTGTTTGGGACTTGCTATTTTAATTTGATTTTACTGAAGTTCTCTTTAAATGATGTTGCTCACTGCAGATTATTTTAGTGCAAGAGAAGAATATCCGAAGACTGAATGAGCTTGTGCGGCATCTTCAGGAACAACTGCAGCAGTGTAAAGGAAGCAATGGAACTATAAATAGTACTGTAGGCCCTCTAACTGAGCGGATTCTTGAGCTTGAGCGGCAACAAATTTTAGAGGATTAAAAGCCTTTGCAACATGCTAATGAAGCTAATCTTGATGCTCAAGTTGTAAATTTGTTTCTTAATTCCTTCAAAAGGAATTGTTGTATGTTGTAACAAATATGCTGCTACCTGTATGAAATACAAATTTGAGCTCTATCTCAATGTGCATTTTTCAATGAAAAATGCAGTGTTTAAATATTCTGTTCACCCAAGAATAACAAAATATTGCCGGCCCATTTTTTTCAGATTAGAGTTAACTTCAAGATCATGAGAACCTTGGTAAGAGAATGGGTTGAAAAGGGAATGTAGCAATGCTAATGTAATGTTGCAATATTTGCTAGTAGATTGCTGGCTAGCTGTGTTATTAGTTTCTTACAGTGGAGTTAAAAACATTATTGGATGTACGTTCAACAAGAAATCCCCTTTTTATTGTCATTTCCTTTTTCCCTTAATTTCTCGTGCTTAAACAATACGCACTATTTCTTCCTATGTATGTGTTCCATTTGATTGTAATGGAAGTATTCGATTTCTTTCATGAATCTTGACTTTCCTTTTGATTTTCGATATAACCTGTATATATATATATATATATATTTGTATTGATTTTTTACCTTTGACCCAAACACTATTTTTCATTTTGACTTTAGATTACGTCAAACACCGATGTAAATTGTAAATTATGTTGAATAATAGGTATAGTGAAATGCTGATTTATAAGCCACTAGAATGAGAGTTGCTTCTCTCACCCTTAATTCTCTCTGGATTAGTCGATTCATATATCTATTTAAAAAAAATAATGTATCTAGATGAGTTAATCTGAACGTTTATTTTGAAGGTTATATAGAACATATGATGCGAGAGAAGAACCTACCCACTAATATTGGTCTAGTGGTGGTGAAAGATTTGGGTAATTTACATAAGTCATAGATTCAATTCTCATTGTCTCTATTGTACACCAAAAGAGAAATGCTAATTTGTAAAAGCTTTTGCACGAATTCTGTCTTTATGTGTTTATCTTGAATCGATCGGGACAAAAAACATTCAATGCTTATTTGAAATATATTAGCATGAAGGCTATAACATGCTTGTATACACACGTATCATGCGTACAAAAATGTCAACTGGCAGCTCGTTTTTAAAGAAAATGGAAAATAGTGAGTTGACTTTTGAGAAAAACTGGGAGGATACGTGTGTATATATATATATATATATATATATATATGAAAACACATATTTTTTAAGAGACTCTTTGATTTGTTAAAATCAATATAGATCCCATCAAATATATATCTTTAGAGAAGTTACGGAAATTTTAATCAATCAAATAAAGTCTCAATTAAAAAGTTTTTTAAAGTTTGTAAATGTTAACCACAACTAGTATAAATGAAGATATTAATTAAAATCGAATTAAATGTGATGACAATGGGTAACATGTCCAATTGTCCAACTAGGCAATAGTCAAATTGGCAATTTATAGTTCTCCTTAGTTTTACACAATAATAATGATCATGTATATCGATATATAATGTACATCAGTATATGGTCTGGATTGATCATAGTGTATCTAAATTTCCGGGTCAATGTGATAAATTTCCTGCCTCATTAAAGCAAATCTTTTCTATTAGCATTGTGCTTAATATAAATTTCTCTATTATTGAAGGCTCCTCCATTTCTAACCACAATTAAATAAAATTTAATATTTAAAGTCAATCAAACACTTTCCTCTCTTGTTTCCTTTCTCTTCAATTGCGCACTTATATAATGACCCTATTGCTCAACATAACAAAAACCACTAACATAATCCTAAATATACATCTCCTTCAATTGCAACCATTTTAGCAAGTCCCCAACCCCTTCTATAGTCACTCTCTCTTATCTTCCATCCTTGTTTTTTTTTTCTTTCTTCTTTTTCCGCACTGTTGTAGAGGATCCATACACACGCTATGTCTTTGGAAATTTCGACATCATCATCAGTTTGTAGTAGGGAGGAGTCATGTGTGTCATCTGAGGCTGAGGAAACAAGAGCTATGCTTCTCGTAGGTTGTCTTAGATGCCTCATGTACGTTTTGTTATTGGAGGCTGATACCAATCCAAAATGCCCCAAGTGTAACAGTACTACTTTGTTGCTTGATTTTCTTAATAACAAACCAAACACCAAAAACACAAGCAGCTAGCATGGTCCAACCATGCATAAATAATCAGGAAGATAATTAACATGTATTTGTGCTATTTGATTTCATTTTGTTATTTATTTTATGGTTACATTTTCCTCTTATGAGATTTCATTGTTACAATTATCCTCTTCAATTTACATTTTCACACAAGAAGAAGACAGGAAAGTCTAAAATTGTATTATATATTGATGAAAGTAAAATGATACAATTTAGAAAAGTGAATTCAAGTGATTACATAAAGTCTACTTATAGGCATTCACAAATTAAATTAGTAAAAAACAAGTGTACTGCGTAGGTATTCAATTAAGATCTAGATTTCAAACAATTTTTTTAAAACTACAATTATTAAATTTGATATTTAAATCGTCCGGACGACAAACACTGACTACGTGGTGAATGCTGCACCGGTGAATATATGGAATTTCTAATACATTGAATGAATTGATATAACTAAAAGAGCTTGAGCTAATAACCACAAACCGAGTTAGTTACAAATAAAACCCTCAAGTGGGGAGGTAAAGGTTAATGATGACAACTTAAAAATATGAAAATGTGGAAAGGAAGATGAGAGGAATATGAAAATCGTACTACGGCGCTCTGTTTAGTAGGTGTTACAGCTTCCGTACACATTAGATTAACTGTGTTCCATGGTACACGACAAAACATTACCAATAGCTCCAAAAATACAGAATTACAGATAGAAGTGTTAAATATATACTTAATTGAACCGATAAATTAAATGTGCTGTATAAAAAAAATTAGACTATTTAAATAATTTATGAATTGAATAATAATTTTAAACAAATTAATTAATTAATTTTAAAATCAGTTTAATAATTTTAAAATTTTGTAATTAAAATTTAGATATTTTTTTGAAAATTATTTAAATATGTTTTTCTTGAAAAAAATATATATTTTTTTTAAAAAAAATAATAATTTAAATTGCCTTTTTTTTGGAATATTTTTTAGAACAAAATCGAAAAGAATTTTTCTTGAAATTTTTTTGAAATTTTGTTTTTATTTTTCTCAAAAAAAATTAGTCAAAAGAATTTCAAATTTTTTTACATCTATTTTTCTCAAAAAAAAAGTTGCTTTTTTTTTTACCAAAAGAATTATAAAAATCTTTTTCTAAAAAACTAACTCGAAATCAATTTTAACTAAAAACTTGTTCAAAATATTAAACTGATTTATATTTATAAATTAGTTTCAAACTGAAATAGAACTGCACTGAACTTGATTTGAAAGTGATTTTCAAGAACTAAACCAATCCATTAATATGATCAAATACAGTTTAATTTTTGCATCATAAACATCCTTAATTATAAATGCAGTATTAATTCGAAGGAGACCAATATGAACTCTAACAATGAATCGAATATATAAGTTAACGATCTAAAGTTTAAACAATAATTTGATCTATATTAAAATATTGTTGATTGAGCATTAGTAATTCAAATTATTTTTTAAACGTTTGTTTGATTGAACCACCGTATATAATTTGTCCTCATTTTCTTAAAAACAAAAGATGAAGTTTTGTATTGGTATTTCTTGTGTTTTGATATAAGGTTTTTTGTTTCCCATTTTAATATTTAGCTAGGCTCTGTTTATGTTTGTGTTTGTTCTTTGAATGTATTTGTTATATTTTTGGTATTTGTATATGTCTTTAGTGATTATAAGTGACAATCAATCAAACTATTGATTGGATAGTTCTTTTACTGTGAAAGTTAAATTATTTGATAAAATATTAAAATTCATGATTAATATGCATTGTCAATCAAAATTGATTTACATTTATAATATATGGTTTCTTTTTTCTTGGTTTATTCTTATTCTCAACACGTTTTATTAGAATTATCTTTCAATATATCGTATAGTTCAACTAACAACTATCGATATTGTTAGATTAGACGATATGTCAGAGACCTCGATTATGGTAGAATTTATTATCTCTTTTAAAATAAAATAAAAAAATTGTCTTTCAATACATTGTTTGATTGAAATAAAAAAAAAATTGTTGATTTTTTAGTTACAACAAGAATGAAATATAAGTTTAGAGATTATTTGACAATACAAATAAACTAATTTATAATTTATTGAACTAGATTGTAAACTTGTTTGATTAAATGAGATATTTTTAATAAATAAGTTTTTTCATACGAGTTTATAGTTCATTTTAAAATGGTATTTCAAATAATATTTTAATTTATAATTTTCTTTTACTATTTTCTCCTTTATAATTTTATTATTATATATAACTATCCTCAATTAGTCACCATTCACTCGCTCTTTCGTTCATACGAGTTTATAAGCCTATCAACTATCTAATAACTTAATTTTACCAAATATTTTTTTAATTAATTTTGCTTTTTATTTCGTTTTTTCTAATATGCATGTGATTTTATACTTCCATCGTGAATGGAATGGAAAATTTCAAGTAGCGCCCTCATGATTTTGGTTTCGGGGAGAAAAGTATAACAACACAAATATTTTTGGTGAAAATGGAAAAATGTATCGCCATGGTACTTTTAAAATGATAAATACATCTCATTTTACATAGGGATAATTATGTTATTTAATAAATATATTTGCTTTTTTATTTCAATTTTTACCTTCTTTTCCACTTTCACACATATTTAACAACTAAAAAAATCATCATATTTTCTATTTAATTTTATTTCTTTCCTTCAACTTTCTTTTCATTTATTTATTTTTAACCAAACAAACCTACGTGTCTATTTTGTCATCATCAATGTTTAGTTTGGAGTTAGGTAATGAGAAATCCAAGAAACATCACCATTTAATTAATTGGATTAAACATTACATTTTCATTTAATTTTTTTAGAAATTAAGTATATAACTTATCTCATTTATTTTTCTTTTATTCTTTTTTTGTTTTTTACGAAACTCCTCTCACTCATATAATAAAATTTCACTATGTTAAATTTTTAACAACACACATATTTCTTTCATATATTTCATAACTCTAAATACAATCACATTTTTTAAAGAAAATAGCTAAATTATTGCATATTTGGAACCACGTCCAAAAAGCCAGCCAGGTGTTATAGCTTCACAAATTTCTTGTTCAAATTACATTATGACACAAGAAATGTAAGCTAAACTCAAACCTAAACACATGATACATATCATAACACTATAACATGAGAATATAAGAAGAAGAAGAAAAA
The DNA here is from genome assembly GCF_000331145.2 of Cicer arietinum. Lineage (NCBI taxonomy): Eukaryota > Viridiplantae > Streptophyta > Magnoliopsida > Fabales > Fabaceae > Cicer > Cicer arietinum. The sequence goes on from NC_021160.2 coordinate 48,299,527, forward strand.
AAAAATCAATACAAATTTAAAGTGTTTCTTAATAATGCATTTTATAAGAAAAAATTGAGTAATATATAAAGTTTTGAACTCTCCTTTCCAATACTTTTTTAAAATGCTTCAATTTCAACCGATTCCAACTATCTCCACATTAATTGAAATTTATACATCTCAAAAAACAAACTTAGAAACACACTCTTACTCAAGAAGTAGGATGATTGGAACCAACACTAGTTTATAATAAAAATAGAGTAACCACATATGCTTTTTGGATCGTAATAACGTACACACGACAGCTCAATAATATTCTTTTGATTCTCCTAATTTCCTACATCTAATCTTCCTATGTGAAAAGGTCAAGAAATACCGAAGTGTTACACTTGGGGCACTTTGGTTCCACTTCTGATGACATAACATACATGAAACATCTAGGACAACCAACAAGAACCATTTCCTTTGTAACTGCTTTTTCATATTGCTCATTATCTTCTTTAGCCGACATGGCTCCCTCGTGAACGCTCATCTTTGATGAATAAGTTTTTGAACATGAAGATGAACATGATGATACCTCAGCTGGTGATGGTGGCCTCGATTCCGATTCTCTACTCTTTCTTTTGCTCATTCTATATAGAGATGTCAACCCTTCATTTTCAACCAAAGTTAATGTTACTCTAAATATTGAGAACTCGTGCCTGAAGTGTAAACATACCCAAGACTTGTGATTTGGTTGATTTATAGTAAACAAACTCTTTCAAAATGTAAAAATAAATAATATTAAATATTGATGAAAAAATCAAAATCTATATATACTCTCTCTAGGTTTATTTATAAACAAAACTGAACCAATAAAAATTAATATATATATATATTATATTAATTTTTGTTGATGTATTTTTATTTTTAAATAAGGTTAAAGAAAATATATTATGTAGGTATTAAAATATCAATCATTTATTTTATAAATAAATAAAAAAATCAATCATTCACTTTTCTCTACGAATAAAAATACAAAATAATTAAATATATAAAAATGTAATTGTTAAGTATTGTTTATAAAATATGTTATATTATCAGTATATCACAACTGTTAATTACAATAATTTTAGAAATAATTGTAATAAATATTAAATATTTTTAAAAATTGAACCTATAATTAATTAATAATGCATAATAACAGTGTATAAGAATTAAAAATTCAATAAAAAGACATTTCCATTGTTTGGAGGAAGAACATTTGATAAACACGGAAAGATAAACACGGAAATCTCTCCAATTAAAATATAAATACAATAACACCCTACATATTATTATACGCATTTCATAAAGATTAATGATGTTATTTTACAAACAAACATTTTTCTGCTTTCTCATTTTATATGCTATCAAACAAGGGAAGAAAAAATGTTTACCTTTATTTCCTTCAACTTTCTCTCCTATTAGACAACCCAAAAAATCATCTAACTTTTTATATTAATTTATTTTCCTAAGTTGAACACACAATCTACCCTGAGAACTCTACTTTTTAGAATAGTCAAATCACGATGTACAAGGGCCAACCTCGTTTTGCCATTTCAACGTGCCGACAAATTTGTGGTCAAATAAAAATTGGAGCACCGTACGATCTCATGCACGAATAGTATAATACGATTATTAATATACACAAAAGAAAAAATTTAACCAATGTGTAGATGTGAAAATACAAAAAAAAAATAGTTTAGAATTTTTCAATTTTCCAAAACTTAACATATTTGAAAATTCTAAAAGTAAATATGAGAATATGTACCTTATGAAAAGAACAAGGTTAGGGCGAGAATATCTAAGCCAACGGAAACTTTCAAAATTGTTAGAAAAAGTAGTATGTGGATTTAGTGAACAAAGATTACAGCTGCATAAACGCACCAATATATAACAATAATGGACAATGAATTTGAAGTGTAGAATTGTAAAAGAGAATTTATGGCCCTTAAATGTAGATTTGAAACTTTAGGCAGAAGTGGGGATTTTGGAGGAAAACTGTTGGTTGGCATCGTGGCATGTACCGACTAATGCATTATTATTTTTAATTAATAGTGGTCCATTCTTGTCGTGAAGTATTGGCCTCATTAGGTGGCTAGCGTGAGAGACAAAAAAAGTAAATGACATTGAAGTAAAATAAAATTCTCCTTATACATAGTTCAAAGTAATGTGAGAAATATAAATATATAGACTCTTCCAAAAACATAAACCGGTGTGTGTCAGAAGATATATTGAAGCGAGGAAACGCCCGCATTGTCATTCATAGTTAAGCTGCGCTGCATCGGCGATGCTAACAATTATTAAAATCAATACTCACTTCTTTTTCAGAATATCCTATGTATTGTGAATATCATAAATACACATTCAAAAATATTCAATTAAAATGATACAACTATTTTTAGTTGGATATAATTAAAAACAAGTGTCTACACAAGAATTGTTTATGTTTTTATTATTTCCTCCTACTTGAATAAAATATAGAAACAAATTGCCTTTGGGATATTATTGGATCTCAACATTTTGGCTAGCATCATGTTGGTGCACTCGGTTGATGAGGAATAACATATTTGATAGTGGGTGATCTGGAAGCTTTGATAGATAACATTAAGACTTTATCTTGATGTTGGTCTATGGCTAGATTTTTTTTATTAAAAGGGGTTTATGGTTAGAGTTTTATTGTTTGATGTTCTAATCTTTTGGTTCGTCTCCAAAGTGGTTAGTCACTGTTGCTTGTAATGAGTTTAGGGTACCCTTGACTCTTTTTAATATATTTTTCTAATAGACAAAAAAGAGCATCTCATAGTGAAAAATATGTAAATATATATGTAAGTAATAAATAGAATTTTGATGGGCTTTCTCATATTCAAGTGAGACCCTAACTACTTACCTAACCGTTTTTGTATCTATAAACAAGCTAGTGAAACAATTGCCATTTCTGGAATCCTACTACCAACGTACACAACTTTTAAGAAATATAGTACACAAATTCATTGGAGTATACCTAACAAATATTAATTGGAGTACAAGTCAATCCTCGTTGAATTCTTAATACTTTATTGAATTACCGATTAAATTATCAATTTTAGTCTTTTGAAAATTCAAAAAATTACTCCGTCTATTCTATAATAATCGATATATTTAATTATTTTATACGTATTATAAAAATTGTATAAATTAAAAAGAGAGAACAATAATTTCACTTGAAAAAATAAAATAAAATAACAGTAAAAAATATTGGCAGTGAATAAACTTTCACAAAGTAATTGTAGTTTTGACTCGTGCAAAACGCATAATACAAATAGTGTGACAGTTGTTGTGACTTTAACCTCACAATTAAAGAGTGGCAAAAGTAGTGGTGGGTTTTTTTCCTTTATAAATAATTTTTTTTTCATCTCGTTTTTTCACACAGGTACACATATCACATATCTCAAAACTTATTATTCCTTCGTTGTCTCTAAAAATTTTATCAAGATATTTTACTCTTTCTTACTTTCACACATTCTTTTTACTAAGTTTTTGACTTTTTCTTTTTCACACATTTTTATTAAGTTTTTCACTCTTTCTTTCTTTATGCATTTTTTTTTCATTCTTTCTTTCTTCAACATTTTAATTCTAAGTTGTTCATTCTTGTTTTCTTCACACATTTTTTATTAAGTTTTTTCATTCTTTTTTTCTTTATTCAAAACTTATTTTGTAGAATTATTTACTTTTTATTGTTTTGCAAAAGTAGCTACGGTTTTATTGGCTACAATTTTTTTCAACGAGGTTGTTTAATAGCAGTTCTAACCATTACAATTGTTTTTTTGAAAACGATGTAATTTAGTAGTGGTTTCAACCATCCCAATTATTTAAATTTTTTTTTTTTAAGTTCGACCGACTGTGGGTATCTCCGTAATTTCTCATGGGAGGCATAGGTAAATTACAATGTTTGTTAAAAAAGTCTACTAACCTAGTCAAGTGAAGGAGATTGATTAAGTAAGAAGACACGGCGTGGATTTTGCTGCTTACACAGTCAATCAATTATGTTTTCCACGACCAAGTACTACAAGGCCTTTTCAATAATGATTTCTTAACATCAAATAAAACACAAAATTAAGAGGTGTAAGCTAGCAATGGCAAAAGCAAACTATAGAGAGATGTAATGGAAACGTGTATGACCATTGATTAAAAATGAAGACAAGCCAAGATGATTTTTTAGACTTATCTTTATATCTTGATTTTTTAGACTTATCTTTATATCTTTCTCTTAAATATTTAACAAAAATACAGCTATAGTTTCTTAAATTTAACTCAATTCTTACTTAGGTCATTTAAGTTTATTTTATTATAATTTGATCTTTTTTAAGTTATATTTTGTTTATACTAGTACTCATTTATCTTAATTTCGACAACAATTAATTCGATTAAAGTTTTTTAATAATTTAAAACTCTACCAAATGTTAGAACAATATGTCTCTCATACTAATTCTTTAGAAAAAATTTATTAAATTTTATAAATGATATATATTTTTTGATTTTATCTACAATAAGTTAAACACACATGCAACCTTAAAAACAAGGTAATAAAGGTTTTCTTCACATAATCAAGTCTTTAACTTTCTTCACATTCAACGCAGCTTAAACAATTAACTTATTGCAATATTACGATTAGATCTAATTAACATTTCACTATAGTATTTTGAGAAAATTTTCAAACTTAAAAAATTGCATGTGTAATTTAATAATTCTTAAAAACTAACAACGCAAACTAATATAACTTAAATGACTAAATCGAGAAAAATAAACTTATAGGATCTAAGTGAAAATTGAGTTAAACTTAAATGACTAAATATGTATTTTTGCCTTATTATATTCTTTCCTAATCACATCATTTTAATGGGATTTTTGTATTTTTGTATTTTTTAGATGCAGAATTATATGTGATATATTTTGCATGGAGGAATATTTTCTTCTTTTGTGAAATCTTATGTATAAACTTTTATTCATTACTCTATATATAGAGTAAATTATAATTTAAAAACATATCAATTGCTTAAAATAAGGAACAAATCTAAGCATATTCTTAACAAAAATAAAAAATATATATTTTAATGATATTTTATTTTAAATCTTAAATATATTTAATATAAAATAGATAAAATCTTCTCAAGATATTTAAAAATATTATTTTGAACACATTTTCCTTCGTCACATAAACAAACAAAAAATGTTAGATTTACCATTAGAAATAGATAAATATAAATATTTATAGTCTTTTCTATCTTTGACTATGACATCATACCTTACCCTAATTTTGATATTATAAAAAAAAAAGATTTGATATTTCAAATTAATTATTTTCATTTTCCATGGTTTTAAATTTACGTAATTTCTCATTTTTTAGTTCTTGTTATGTATTTTATTTTATAATTTTTTACAGTTTCTAAAACTCCAAAATAAATTCAGTGAACGACTTCTAATTAGTTAAACAAACTTGGTTCTGTGAATAGTTGTTACACTAATATTATACACTTTCACATCTATTAATTAAGTATTTATTTTTAAATAAGTAAGTATATGATGTCAAAAAAGAAAACAATTGTTTTTTTACAAAATGTTAAAAACAGTTTTACTCTTCCATTTGAATAGTTTTTTCAGACATCTTTATAACATTTTAAAAAAAAATCTATAAAAAATAAATTTAAAATTCAATTTATATCCATATTTTCGTTACTTTTTCCTTTAATTTTGATATTGAAAAAATACTAATCTTTTGTGAAGGAACTTTTATAATATTCTAAATATGCTTATAAAATATTATTAAAAAATTTAACAGTTAAAAGACAATAAACATGTTTCGTCTTATCAAGGATTAAAATTGTTTGCAAAATGACTTTGTAAATGTAAAAGTTGTATCTTTTAAAAAGACGAAACTTAAAATAGAGTAATATTATAAGGACAAAAAAAAATTTAATACTATAATTTTTTATACTAAAACTATGGACATTCAAAAAATAAAATAAAAGATTCTAAATTTCAAAATATGTTTGATATTTTAAAAAATAAAATAAACTCAATGTTTTTGTACTTTTTACTCAATGTTCTTTTTATTTAGACTCTATAAATTAGTTTTTTTAAATTTAAGAATTCTACTAAAACAAAGTGAACTAAAAAATATATGTATTATGATATATTAAAAAAAAAATAGGGATAAAAACTTTATAATAAAAATGGGTTGTTTTGTTATAAGTGAGAAGTTTCCATCGAGGAACTTGTGGGACTTATAAAACAAATTTTTTTCTACTTAAGAATAAAGTTCATACAAAATTATTTTTAGGGTAAATTCAAAAAGGATAAAGAATGAATAAGATTACAATAATAAGAAAACAATTGAGAAAATGTAAATAATATATAATAAGTAATAAGTTGAAATGTCAATTAATTAGAGTTTGTTTGCGAAGTGATAAACTTTCATCGGTCATTTTTTTTAAGTCATTTTGAATTTATTGTTTAGTTTAATTCTTTTAATTTAATATTCATTTTAGAGATAGAGTTATTTTAAATAAATGGTTTTTTGATTAAATTAATTATTTATGTTTTCGTTTTCTTGATTTATCAACTATTTTGTGTTGTTTTGTATTGTTTATTTGGTTTAGCGTAATGTTGAATTTTTGTGAAAAAATAACAAAATTTTTGTGTTATTTTAATCATATTTGGAGGTGTAGACATCCAAATGGATTCAACTTAGTTGTCAATGAAAGCTATCATTCATAGCTACAACTTTCATGAAGACATTTGAATCCAATTTGGACTATAAAGACGTGAAAACTTTAACCCAAATGAAAGCTAACATCCATAACTTCATTTTTGGTTTTTTCAATGTGTGTGAGTTGACTCACTTGATATGTTAATCAACTCACCAATTTTAGAGTTTTAAGTTTGTTATAACAATTACAAAGTGATTATTTATCTTAAAACTTGTTTTTCTTTGGCCAATTGTTTTTCTTTGGCCAAGTCTTTTCATGCATCATATAAAAGGTTTTTCATTCATTGCTAAACACAAGCATAATTTCAAGATCAAGTCTGGTGTGAAAACTCTTTCTTGATTGAAAACTCTTTTTTGATCAAGTCATGCTCAAGAATTCAAGATCACATCATAGATTGAAAACTCTTTTTTGATCAAGTCTGGTGTCCAGTCGAGTTTTGAAGCCAGAAACAACATTGTTGGGGTGTCTATTCTAGAAACGAATCATCGATGAGACATTAGTGTATTGTACCAAGGGCTAAATAAGGTGTTTTTCAGAAAATTCCTAGAAATGTATTTTTAGGTGGCTATCTTGCAAGAGTAGGGTGTGATATTCATCTTGGAGATAAGTTTGTGTTTGTAATCTGGAGGGTATTCTAAGATTCTGTGTAGAAGAGTGTTTAGGAGAAAATGTTTGTGTGCAAGACTTTGTAATATCCTATGAAGGATTTTGTAAATACTCATAATCAATAATCAAAGAAACAAAACTCCCATTTGATTGAATGTGGACATGATATACTCTACGAACGAGGACGAAGCAAACGACCTTGTATAAAATCTTGTTTTGATTTTTTATGTTGAATGAAAACTTATTTTTAACATTGAATTCAACATCTTTGTCTTGATTCAAATTTCAAAATATAATATCCTAGTATTTCAATTAATTGTGATTCATAGTGTCTTTGTTTGAAGATTTTTGTCATATTTGATTGAAGTATCAAAAATCTTTTTCAAAATAACTTCAATCAATTTTTTTTGTTTTCTTATATAAGTCTTTATTTGTTTTGTCTTCTTTAGTTTAAATATCATCAATAAATCGATATGAATATTCAACACGCTTAATACTTGAGTCCATCGCATTAAAAGTTTTCATTTTTCAATATACGACTTAACCCCCATTTTAGAGTTCGTTGTCAGTTATTTCACGAGTAACAGAAATAACATGTTAGTGTGATAAAAAAAACTAGACAACGTATGATGATTTTAGTGAGTTAAAAATCTTCTATTGTAGAGAGAATCCAAAGTCATTGTCCAATTATGTGAACCTCACAATGCGATACGAACATTCGTTGTGCGAAGACATGTTTAAATGTGCAATATATGACAATTTAATGTTAGTATCATCGTGTGAAAGGATATCTTCAAAGAAAATTGTGTATAAATGACTCATTTAAGACTCATGTCGCAATGCGAAAAAAACATTTTCATTGTCCAAAATTGTGTATTTTTACTCTAAAATTAGCCGTCTTCTCTAACTTTATACTATTCTCTAAATCCTATTTACAAACTTCAATGACCATGTCTGCCAAATCCATAGTTTTCCTCCCAAATAAACATTCACGATATTACAAGCTTTTAGCAGCCAACTTTATGATATAATTATTGGTCGGTAAATGTTATCCTATTTGAACATATATTTCTTATTTCGGTCATTTATTTCGTAAACGATTAAATATCATTTTAAACCCTTGTTAACTTTTTGTTTAGTAAATCTATATATGAATTGAACTGTTCGAATTAGAAAGAATTGAGCAAGGAGACAAATTGTAACCTTTGAGTGGATTTCGACGAAGAATTAAGTTAACGTGGTTAGTTTTCATATGATCGGGTGCATGGATATAGTTAGGGTAGGATGAACGGGAATGTCATACATTCCAACGGAATGAGGCTTACCATTCCTCTAGCATGTTAAGTTAATTTTCGGAAGCATGATAATTGGGATAGTACCTTATACAATAAATCAGAAACCTTAATAAATTGATGTTAAGAAGTATACTATTGTTGTTTAATTATTGTGCTATATTGTTGAGCTGTTGTTTGTGTTGTGTCATTGAGTTATAGTTATTGTGTTGTGTTATTAATCGTTTTTATGATTAATTGAAAATGTATTATTCTATGATCTAAATGTAATCTGAATTTTTAATAATATATAAAAATTGTGTAATTATAATACGCCTGACTCATACGAAAAGTAATTATTAAGTTACATTTCACGTCTTATACTAGTATTTATAATTGTTTATATTTGATAATATGTTACGATGAATGTGTTCTATGGTAAATGAATAGAGCTGCCAAATAAATCATGTGTACAAGTTCTTTTCCTTTCCATTCTATGACATAAATATGATATCATTGTATTCACCATTTCATTTTTGTGTTTGGTGCTTGCATTGGAGCAAATCACGTTCTAGACCATAGGTTGCACAAATTCTTGGAGCAGTCTTTGGAGTTATGTTGAAGATTTTAAAGTAATATATATGCTGACGGTTCTGTTTGAAGTCTTGTAATTATGAGAAATTTCTGCTTTAATAAATGTTATCGGATTTTTTTCTCAAGTTGAGAATATCATGAATTAGTTATTAAAAATCAAATATATTTTTTTAAACTATTTTCATTAAAGTAATGAAATCATGCTTTAAAATGTCTAAAATTGACATTATTGTCTAAAATCATGCTCTGATTTCATAAATTTTTTTAAAAAAATCTCATCAAAATCTAATATTTTTAAAAATGTAAAACAGAAAACTCATTGCCGATTCGAATTCCATATTACTTGTCTTACCCAAATTCAGTGTTTTAATATACACTTTTTGTGTTCCATATATTCCAACGGACGAATAAAAAATCGAAGTGAAAGCAGAGGAAAGATATGATAAAATCAAATCTAATATTTCATCCAAAAAAAAATCAAATCTAATATTTCATCCAAAAAAAAATCAAATCTAATGGTGGAAAAATAAAATATTTGTTTAACATAATTACGATAAAAATCAAATCAAATCATTGTTTAACAGAATCAAATATAGAAAGTAATCTAATATAACAAGTTGAGGCGGTCAAACTAAATTCTTAGACGCGTTGCACTTGGACACCGCATTTGACTTGAACACTTTTCTAGTACACTGAATATAACTCGTTTAATCACTTACACGCACACTAATATTTATATACTTAACTCATCCTCTAGCGGATAACACGTTAATAACATTTCCAATCTAATAATAAAAAAGATCATATATTCTAATAATAAAAAAAGATCAGATTCGCTTTAGACTTTGTTGGGCCCGGCCCAGTACCCTCGCCGTCTTTCATGAACTATAAAACCCCTACTAATCTCTTCTGATCACACCACAATAAAGAAAACTTTCTTTCTTCTCTCTTTCTCATTCGTCTCCCGAATCCGATTACAATGTTGCAGTCCAATCAAGAAGGTCAAAATTCATCGATTTTGATTAGAGAAGTCTGGGCTTCCAATTTAGCCTATGAGTTCTATCTTATTCGAGGAGTTGTTGGCAGATACCCTTTCATATCCATGGATACGGAATTTCCTGGAGTTATTCATTCACCTCAAGTTGACGCCCCTAACCCCTCTCGCCGCCGTCAACTTCATCCGATCGATTGCTATAGATATTTAAAGGCTAATGTTGATGACTTAAAACTCATTCAAGTCGGTCTCACTTTAACGGACGCTGACGGTAACCTCCCTCAATTTGGAACCAATCAAGGTTACATATGGCAGTTTAATTTCTGCGATTTCGATCCCGCTCGTGATCATCATAATCCAGATTCTATTGACCTACTGCGCCGTCAAGGTATTGATTTCAATAGCAATATTTCTCATGGTATAGATTCTGTCCATTTTGGTGAAATGTTGATGAACTCTGGCCTCGTCTTGAATAAAGCCGTTACTTGGGTTACATTCCATAGTGCCTATGATTTTGGGTATCTCGTGAAAATTTTGACTCGACAGAACTTGCCCGACAGATTGGAGGATTTTCTATATGTTTTAAGGATGTTTTTTGGTGACAATGTTTACGATATCAAACATATGATTCGGTTTTGCAATGCTTTGTACGGTGGACTCGAGCGGGTCGCCAGTACATTGAATGTCGATCGGGCAGTTGGAAAATCCCATCAAGCTGGGTCAGATAGTTTATTGACATGGCACGCCTTCCAAAGAATGATGAATGTCTATTTCGTTGATAGTGAAGCCCATCAACACGCAGGAGTTCTCTTTGGATTAGAGATGACAGTTTAGATTCAAGAAAAAAATTTGTAATCTTTGAATTAGAGAGTACAGTTTAAATAGAAATTGTAATCTTTAGCTTAGAGAGTACAGTTGAAAAATAGAAATTGTAAAAAATGTATTTGATATGAAAATATAATTCTTTATTTTATATTTGGATTTCTCTTTTTTTTATACAAGTTTCTAATTAAAAATAATTTCTTATCTTTGAAATTTGATTTGAGCTGAAATTAGTATGATTGAGTTTTATATTGTGATATTGTGAATGATAGACAACATGATAAAAAGTAAAAATTGAAATTGGTTATAGTATATAATTTTAATGAGTTGAATTGAATTGTGCAAGTCATCTATACTTATTTTATATATGTCCATGTCCATTATTTTAAAAATTCTTATTTCATCAAATCTAATTATTTAATATTTTTTAATAATTATTGTTTTTATTTGTTTAAAATTAAAAGTATTGTTTTGTAATAAGTTTTTTGGAAAGAAATAAGATTCTTTGTAGAATTCAAAAATAAGGCATGGTGTTGGAGTCATACTTTTCATCAATAATATTGAGCGTATAAAAAAGTAGTTTTTAAATTAAGTTATAATTAGATTTTTTTTAATTTTTTTATTTTAAATTATTTTTTTTAAGTCAACTTATTTTTTAATATCAATAAAATAAAATTTATAAAATTTGATATATATATCTATATATATATATATAAACTAATATAATAATTTATTTATTAAAATCGTTGTTTCGGTGCGACACACGGCTTACGAACTAGTTCTTATATATATAAAAATTACTAGAATCGAAGGAAGAGAAAATGAAATACAACAATAAGTATGAAAAATAATAAAGTTATGCTTCTATGTTAAGAATTACATGTATATTTCCAAGCCAAAGAGTGTATAGGATTTGCAATATGTTGAAAGTAAGTAATGTTATATTTGCAATATATTGAATGTAAGTAATGTTATAGTGTTGCATTATAGTGTTGCATTGAAGTTTTGTTAAGATAGTTGATTTCTTGTTTTGGGACAAGACCCTTAATCATATCAATTGGCTAAAATGCAGAAAATATATTATCATCACACATCTCCCAGTTGCTGTTTGATTGCTGTTAGCCTCCAAGTAGTTGTGTGATTGTTGTTAGCCTATTAGGAAATATGTGATTTTTTTTCTTTCTGTTTTTTGCTCATCACACATCTCCAAAAATGAAATGACTTGCATCATCTCTAAGGCCAAGGCCTATGGCCACGATGAAATTGTTGTGAATCGATAATTCATGTTAGTTTGTAACAGTTATTTGTATTAGAAGTTAATTAGTGGTTGAGAATTATGTTTTTGTCGACAGTTAGTTGGGAGTCAAACTTATAGCGGTCAATGTGTATAAATGAGACATTACAATCATCAACAAACAAGTGATTTCAAGATCTTTCTCTCATCATTAAATTTGCATCAATTAGTTAAGAACAAAACTGATAAACTCAAACAAGTCTGCAATTAGCTCATAAGCGTATATCAACTAAAGTGCAATTTGACTAGTGGTCGTGAGTCAGTTCTAACATAAATGAAAGAAGTCATTGGCCTAGAGTAGTTAAAACACCAATTTTCGAGAAAATTATAGTTTAAATTTTGGCTAAATTTTTTTTAATTAGACTTTACTTATCTTCTGACTAAATTCGAATTATTGTGACACTTTTTACATGAGAATTAGAAGATTTAAAAAATAAATTATTATTGTTACTAATAATAAAGGGTAAAAGAAAAATAAATAAAATTATATACAACTAGTTATAATATATCATAAACTCATAAGATAAGTACTATTACTAAACAACTATACTTTGATAATACAAACTTATACACATGTGTGGTATGTTTGAACTAAAGATTTTGGAGTTAAGGGTAAATTTATTTTTTAAATTAAGCGAAGTTGTAAAATATCTATAAAAAAGAATTAAGTACAACTAAAATGTTACATTTAATATATTATTCTTCTAATTTATTATAAAATCTCAAATATATATTAAAATATATACAAAATCTTCTAAAATCCTCTAATCTAAAATTCTTATTTGTGATTAAAGAGAAATGTAGTATAATATATTCAAAAACCATATCGCATTATATTTAATTGGAATATATAAATTATTTATTTTTTTTCAAATAAATCCTTTAACTTGGTAAGGTCAATTATGTTGATTTTTCTTTATAAACTATGAATGCATAAGATATTGATGATATGGATAATACTCACTACAATACAAGAATAACATCAATTCATAATTAACTTAAAAAAAATTTGTGGTTGAAAAAGTTTCTCATAAATTATTGGTAAAAATACATCACAAATACTAAAATTCAAATTGACTATTATTTGTGGTTGAGAAATCTTTAACAAATTAAAAATATTTTTTTGACTAATTGTAACTTTTGTAGTAGTAAAAAACGATCAAAAAATTGTTAGAGAAATAAAATATTTTAGTTTGTGACAATCAATATTCTCATAATGAGTTTGATTGATTAGAATTTTCAACAGACTCTTATGACGGCATATATTGTCACAAAAATCATATTGTTGCAGCATTATGACTACTTAGGTCACCACAAAAGTTGTGTTTTCTGATTGGATGAGCAGCCACAAATACAATTGCTTTCGCCGCCACAAATGTTCTTTTCTCTCTCTCTCTATATATATATATATATATACACCACTCTTTCTTTCATTTATTGCTTCTAACTTCTTTCTAAATTTTCTATCTACCTCCTCTTAACAAATATTTTTCCTCAACTTCTATTTTTCTCAAACTTAATTTTCTCTCTTGAGTTTCGATAAATTTTTATTTTAAATTTTATTTTCTAATGTTAAATTTTTATTTTAAATTATTTATTTAATGAATATAATTTCTGATATAATTTTTTAAAAATTTTCTCCAATTTTATTTTGTATGATATAATTTATTAAATTTAAGATGTTTTATTTTGTTTGGTCATGATAATTTAACTAAAATTTATAAATTATATTTTTCTATATTTATATTTATATTTATATTTATATTTATATTTATATTTATATTTATATTTATATTTATATTTATATTTATATTTATATTTATATTTATATTTATATTTATATTTATATTTATATTTATATTTATATTTATATTTATATTTATATTTATATTTATATTTATATTTATATTTATATTTATATTTATATTTATATTTATATTTATATTTATATTTATATTTATATTTATATTTATATTTATATTTATATTTATATTTATATTTATATTTATATTTATATTTATATTTATATTTATATTTATATTTATATTTATATTTATATTTATATTTATATTTATATTTATATTTATATTTATATTTATATTTATATTTATATTTATATTTATATTTATATTTATATTTATATTTATATTTATATTTATATTTATATTTATATTTATATTTATATTTATATTTATATTTATATTTATATTTATATTTATATTTATATTTATATTTATATTTATATTTATATTTATATTTATATTTATATTTATATTTATATTTATATTTATATTTATATTTATATTTATATTTATATTTATATTTATATTTATATTTATATTTATATTTATATTTATATTTATATTTATATTTATATTTATATTTATATTTATATTTATATTTATATTTATATTTATATTTATATTTATATTTATATTTATATTTATATTTATATTTATATTTATATTTATATTTATATTTATATTTATATTTATATTTATATTTATATTTATATTTATATTTATATTTATATTTATATTTATATTTATATTTATATTTATATTTATATTTATATTTATATTTATATTTATATTTATATTTATATTTATATTTATATTTATATTTATATTTATATTTATATTTATATTTATATTTATATTTATATTTATATTTATATTTATATTTATATTTATATTTATATTTATATTTATATTTATATTTATATTTATATTTATATTTATATTTATATTTATATTTATATTTATATTTATATTTATATTTATATTTATATTTATATTTATATTTATATTTATATTTATATTTATATTTATATTTATATTTATATTTATATTTATATTTATATTTATATTTATATTTATATTTATATTTATATTTATATTTATATTTATATTTATATTTATATTTATATTTATATTTATATTTATATTTATATTTATATTTATATTTATATTTATATTTATATTTATATTTATATCTATTTGTATTTGTATTTGTGAGGGTATGGACTCTTTGTGAGGGTGTGGACTGTTTGTGGCGGTTCATACCCTCATAAATTAATGGTTATTTTTTCTATCAAAAATTTGTGATTGAGTTATTTGTAGTTGTCTTAAACTCCCACAAATATAGTTTTTACGAGTGTTTTCCTCTTTTGTGAGATTGTTGAATTTTTTAAGTGCTATGGTTTGTGTTGAAAAATTGTGAATCATAGAAATAGAATGTGTGCTTATTCATAGAAAAATTGTGAATCATAGAAAAATTGTGAATCATAAAAATAAAATTGTGAATCATAGAAATACCCTCTTCTCTTCTCGTCAAACAAACTAACTAGCTAAATATTTGAGAGTTTTTTTTTCTTTCCTTTTCGCGATTTCAACTTCAAGAATTTTATAATATGCAAACCAAATTTTGAAAACTATAATTCAAACTCTTTTTGATTTGGTAAGTTTGGGCGTCAAATGTAGAGTATGAAATTTTATTTACTGTGTATTATTTTTTTCATCTCAATACAATATTTAGAGTTATTTCAACACCAAATTACACGTAAACTTTATCCGTCCATCACTAATATAATACTAATCGTGATTCTTAAAAATTTATCTTAAGTTTATATAAGTTAGTCTTACTTTAATCCTACAGGTAAGTTTATGATATCAAACATACAATGAGTAGCAAGTACATTGAACTTATCGGGCTATTGAAAAGTCTCATCAAGCTGGTTTAGATATTTTAGACAAACATTTCAAAACTAGAATTCTATTTCCATGACATTAATGAAATCAAAAAATATGTAAGCAATTTTCTTTATATTAAAGATTTCAATTTAAGAAATTGAAAATATAAATTATAACAAAAATATTTTAAATAAAAGTACGATCTTTTGATTATTTTATTTTATATAAATGAAATATATTTTTTTTGTTAGCTAGTGGTTGACAATTCCATTTTAGTTGTCAATTACAATTTAGTTGAGAATAAAAATGTAGGAATGTATATACGAGACGTTACGGCCATTAATCTTTATGTTTTTCTATTTGTCATTATATTCGTATCAATTAGCTAAGAACAGAACTAGAACAAGTATGTAATAAGCTGATAAGCGTACATATGTACCATTTAGTTAAGGTGTGAGTCAATTCCATTTAACAAATATGTAGTAAGTTGATAAGCGTATATCAGTTAGTCTCAATAAACTGATGGATGTGAGTCAATTCCATGTGAGTCAATTCCACCGGGAAGTGATTGCATTTAAGTAGTTATGCACAAATTGTTCGAAGAATTTAAATTTGAATGTTAGATAAAATTTTCTTCTCTCTCTATTATAAATACAAAAAAATACTTTTGATGTTATTAAGAAATTCACTTAAATACAATTAAAATTTTGGAATTCGGTCAAACATAAGTCAAATTTATTGAAATTAATATTCCTTTTTAAAGCCCAATACTTAGTTATCTATATTAGATATTTTAATACTTGAGTCCACCGCATTAAAAGTTTTCATTTTCCAATATATGACTTAACCCCCCATTTTAGAGTTCGTTGTCAGTTATTTTAGGGCTAATAGAAATAACATGTTAGTGTGATAAAAAAAACTGGACAACGTGATTTTAGTGAGTTAAAAATCTTCCATTATAGAGAGAATCCAAAGTCATTGTCCAATTATGTGAACCTCACAATGCGATACGAACATCCATTGTGCGGAGACATGTTTAAATGGGAAACATGTGACAATTTAATGCTAGTATCATCGTGTGAAAGGATATCTTCAAAGAAAATTGTGTATAAATGACTCACTTTAAGACTCATGTCGCAATGCGAAAAAACACTTTCATTTTAAAATTGTGTATTTTTACTCTAAAATTAAACTTCTCTAACTTTATATTATTCTCTAAATCCTTTGTACAAACTTCAAATACCATATCCGCCAAATCCGTAGTTTTCCTCCCAAATAAACATTCACGATATTACAATCTTTTACCAGCCAACTTTATTATATAATTTATTGGTCGGTAAATGTTAATCCTATTTGAACATTTATTTCTTATTTCGGTCATTTATTTCATAAACGATTAAATATCATTTTAAACCCTTGTTAACTTTTTGTTTAGTAAATCTATGAATTGAATTGTTCGAATTAGAAAGAATTGAGCAAGGAGACAAATTGTACCCTTTGAGTGGATTTCGACGAAGAACTTAAGATAAGGGGTTAGTTTTCATATGATCGGGTGCATGAATTTAGTTTGTGTAGGATGAATATATATTCCAACAGAATGAGGCTTACCATTCCTCTAGCATGTTAAGTTAATTTTCGGAAGCATGATAATTGGGATAGTACCTTATACAATAAATCAGAAACCTTAATAAGTTGATGTTAAGAAGTATACTATTCTTGTTGAATTATTGTGTTATATTGTTGAGTTGTTGTTTGTGTTGTGTCACTTAGTTATAGTTATTGTGTTGTGTTATTAATCAACTGTTGTTATTACGATGTCGTTTTATGATTAATTGAAAGTGTGTTATTTTATGATCTGATTGTAATCTGAATTTTTAATAATATATGAATATACCTGACTCATACGAAAAGTAATTATTAGGTTACATTTCACGTCTTATACTAGTATTCTTAATTGTTTATATTTGATAGTATGTTACGATGAATGTGTTCTATGGTAAATGAATAGAGCTGCCAAATAAATCATGTGTTTAAGTTCTTTTCCTTTCCATTCTATGACATAAACATGACATCATTATATTCACCATTTCATTTTTGTGTTTGGTGCGGAGCAAATTACGTTATAGACCATAGGTTGCACAAATTCTTGGAGCAGTCTTTGGAGTTATGTTGAAGATTTTAAAGTAATATATATGCTGACGGTTCTGTTTGGAGTCTTGTAATTGAGAAATTTCTGCTCTAATAAATGTTATCGGATTTTTTTCTCAAGTTGAGAATATCATGAATTAGTTATTAAAACCCAAATATATTTTTAAAAACTATTTTCATTAAAGTAATGAAGTCATGCTTTAAAATGTCTAAAATTGACATTATTGTCTAAAATAATCATGCTTTGATTTCATAAATTTAAAAATTAATAAAATTCTCATCAAAATCTAATATTTTTAAAAATGTAAAACAAAAAACTCATTGCCGATTCGAATTCCATATTACCTGTCTTACCCGAATTCAGTGTTTTAATATACACTTTTTGTTTTCCATATATTCCAGCTCACGAATAAAAAATCGAAGTGAAAACTATGATAAAATCAAATCTAATATTTCATCCAAAAAAAAATCAAATCTAATATTTCATCCAAAAAAAAATCAAATCTAATGGTGGAAAAATAAAATATTTGTTTAACATAATTACGATAAATCAAATCAAATCATTGTTTAACAGAATCAAATATGGAAAGTAATCTAATATAACAAGTTGAGGCGGTCAAACTAAATTCTTAGACGCGTTGCACTTGAACACCGCATTTGACTTGAACACTTTTCTAGTACACTGAATATAACTCGTTTAATCAGTTACACGTAGGGCTGTTTATGGTTGGTTTTTTTAAAAAACCAAACCATATCCATTTTAAAACCAATATATGAATTTAGATTTATAACCAAATCCATTATTTGGTTTAAAACCGGTTATAAAACCAATTGTAAAATTGGTTATGGTTAAATAACCGGTTTATAATTAAGCAACCGGTTTTGAAAATTTTAATTTTAAAATCGATTTTTTTTTTCAAAATCGGTTAAAATTTGATTATTTTTTTAAAAAATATCTATTCATAGTTTAAAAATCGGTTATTTAAAAAAATCGATTTTTTCGATAAATTTTTTAAAAAAATTCTCACCAAATTTTTCGAGAAAAAATTCGATTTAAAATTTTTTTGAAAAAAAAAAGTTTTTTTATTTATTTTTTTCCGATATTTTTTCGAAAAAAAAAATTCAAATTTTTTTCAAGACATAAAATTTCAAAATTAACAAAATATTGGTAGTGGATAAAAACCGGTTAAAAACCAAATTCAAATATAAAACATAAGTGGTTATCCAACCGGTTTTAAATAAACCGAATTATAACCATATGATTTTAACCGGATATTTAAAATGGATTTGAATCCGGTTTTAGATTTGAGCCTCATAACCGGATTTTTTGCACAGCACTAGTTACACGCACACTAATATTTATATACTCAACTCATCCTCTACCGGATAACACGTTAATAACATTTCCCATCTACTAATAAAAAAGATCATATATTCTAATAATAAAAAAGATCATATATTCTAATAATAAAAAAAGATCAGATTCGCTTTAGACTTTGTTGGGCCCGGCCCAGTACCCTCGCCGTCTTTCATGAACTATAAAACCCCTACTAATCTCTTCTGATCACACCACAATAAAGAAAACTTTCTTTCTTCTCTCTTTCTCATTCGTCTCCCGAATCCGATTACAATGTTGCAGTCCAATCAAGAAGGTCAAAATTCATCGATTTTGATTAGAGAAGTCTGGGCTTCCAATTTAGCCTATGAGTTCTATCTTATTCGAGGAGTTGTTGGCAGATACCCTTTCATATCCATGGATACGGAATTTCCTGGAGTTATTCATTCACCTCAAGTTGACGCCCCTAACCCCTCTCGCCGCCGTCAACTTCATCCGATCGATTGCTATAGATATTTAAAGGCTAATGTTGATGACTTAAAACTCATTCAAGTCGGTCTCACTTTAACGGACGCTGACGGTAACCTCCCTCAATTTGGAACCAATCAAGGTTACATATGGCAGTTTAATTTCTGCGATTTCGATCCCGCTCGTGATCATCATAATCCAGATTCTATTGACCTACTGCGCCGTCAAGGTATTGATTTCAATAGCAATATTTCTCATGGTATAGATTCTGTCCATTTTGGTGAAATGTTGATGAACTCTGGCCTCGTCTTGAATAAAGCCGTTACTTGGGTTACATTCCATAGTGCCTATGATTTTGGGTATCTCGTGAAAATTTTGACTCGACAGAACTTGCCCGACAGATTGGAGGATTTTCTATATGTTTTAAGGATGTTTTTTGGTGACAATGTTTACGATATCAAACATATGATTCGGTTTTGCAATGCTTTGTACGGTGGACTCGAGCGGGTCGCCAGTACATTGAATGTCGATCGGGCAGTTGGAAAATCCCATCAAGCTGGGTCAGATAGTTTATTGACATGGCACGCCTTCCAAAGAATGATGAATGTCTATTTCGTTGATAGTGAAGCCCATCAACACGCAGGAGTTCTCTTTGGATTAGAGATGACAGTTTAGATTCAAGAAAAAAATTTGTAATCTTTGAATTAGAGAGTACAGTTTAAATAGAAATTGTAATCTTTAGCTTAGAGAGTACAGTTGAAAAATAGAAATTGTAAAAAATGTATTTGATATGAAAATATAATTCTTTATTTTATATTTGGATTTCTCTTTTTTTTATACAAGTTTCTAATTAAAAATAATTTCTTATCTTTGAAATTTGATTTGAGCTGAAATTAGTATGATTGAGTTTTATATTGTGATATTGTGAATGATAGACAACATGATAAAAAGTAAAAATTGAAATTGGTTATAGTATATAATTTTAATGAGTTGAATTGAATTGTGCAAGTCATCTATACATTATAATAAAGCAAATATGATAAATTGGCAAGTTTGACACGTGTCAACAAACTAGAGTGTTAAGAAAATATAAGTTTCTATTAATAGAAATAATATGTGTTTATTCTTGAGAAGTTAATGGCCAATTAAAAAAATAAAAGGAATGAATTAAAGGGTTTTTTATCCCATTATCCCTTTTTTTTTTAATACCAATCTATCCTACTTTTAAATTAAAATACCAATCTGCCCTATTTTTTGGCCCCAGATGCAAGTCGCATCCTGGGGCTTCAACACATGGTCGCATCTTGGGGATGCGACCTCCCAAGATATTATATTTAATAATAATAATGGGTATATTAATAATTAGTATAATAATAAAAATAATAATAATAATAATAATTTTAATAATAATAATAAAAAGAAAATTCTATTAATAAAATAAAAATACTTTTATTTTAATAATATATATTCTTTTATTGTTGAATTTTGTTATTATTATTAAATATTTTAAAAATAATTATAACATTAAAAAATACAAATTATTGTTATAAATAATTAAAATAATTAATTTAATATTATTATATAACTTTTAATAATTATTATAATAAAAAAACAATAATAATAATAAAAAGAAAATTCTATTAATAAAATAAACTAAAAATACATTAAATTAAAAGAAATATACATTAAAAATAATAATTTTAATAATAATAATAATATTAATATTAATAATAAGAAAATTATATTAATACAATAAAATAAAATTACATTAAATTAAAAGAAA
>NC_021160.2:48327011-48328760 GCF_000331145.2 Cicer arietinum
CATTAGAACAGAAATGGACACTACGGATAGAGTCCCAAGAAAGTGCGGATTATGTCGGGTATCTGGTCATACTAAGAAACATTGTCCAAACGCTGCTGGCACATCTACTCAAAATTGATGTATTTTTTTTCTTTTAATTTAATGTAATTTTATTTTATTGTATTAATATAATTTTCTTATTATTAATTATTTTATTTTATTGTATTAATAGAATTTTCTTTTTATTATTATTATTGTTTTTTTATTATAATAATTATTAAAAGTTATATAATAATATTAAATTAATTATTTTAATTATTTATAACAATAATTTGTATTTTTTAATGTTATAATTATTTTTAAAATATTTAATAATAATAAATATAATATATCTAATAATAAATAACAAAATTCAACAATAAAAGAATATATAATATTAAAATAAAAGTATTTTTATTTTATTAAATAATAAAAGTATTTTTATTTTATTAATAGAATTTTCTTTTTATTATTATTATTAAAATTATTATTATTATTTTTATTATTATACTAATTATTAATATACCCATTATTATTATTAAATATAATAAATATAACATTTTATCCACCCAAAATTCAACAAAAAACAAACATCCCAAGTGGGAGGTCGCATCCCCAGGATGCGACCATGTGTTGAAGTAAAAAAATTTGGCTTTCAAGAGGTCGCAGCCCCAGGATGCGACTTGCATCTGGGGCCAAAAAGTAGGGCAGATTGGTATTTTAATTTAAAAATAGGGTAGATTGGTATTAAAAAAAAAAGGGATAATATAATAAAAAACCCTGAATTAAATTAAAAAGTTTTTTTTGTAAGAAAAGCATAAAACTTCTGTTACATCACGATCTTTGCCCACGATACAATTTAATGGTCAATTAAAAAATTAAAAATAAAATACAATACACCACGACTTACAGTTTTTTCATGTATCCGTTGAGAAGTTAATGGCCAATTAAAAAATAAGAAAAATAAATTAAAAATAAAAGATTTTTTTAAGACAAAATAAAACTTCTATTACATTAGAAATGCAGAAGTGAATGACCAATTAAAAATAAAATATAATGCACGACCTGACATTTCACATTTCACGGTTGAGAATTGAGTGGCCAATCGAAAGGTAATTTATACAATATAATATCTCTTTTTTTAGAATAAAATTAAATTTATTTACACGACTTTGTACATGCGTCAGTTGAAAAGTTAGTGGCCAATTAAAAAAATAAAAGAATAAAAAAAAATGGATTAAAAATACACTACACCACACTACTTGAGGTTTAACTGTTGAGAATTTAGTGACCAGTTAAAAAAGAAGAATAACGGCAAAATACAGTCACTAACACCACGACTTGACAGTTTTTGTAATTGTTTTTTAAACACTACTTTAGCAACCATCCGCTTCAAATTAATTTAATTAAAAAAATTATTTTATTTTACGAATTCTTTTAATACAACGTTAACCGTCTATCTTTGATACTCTCTCATATCTTGGGTCTCCCTTATAAATATCATTCATATTATCTATGTATACACAATTCTTTTAAGCTTTCTTTATCAAAGCTTTCTTATTCATCTTTATCCAAAAACAAAAATCATATTTTGTTGCTTCAATTTCTCCCAGAAATGAGTCATGGAATTTGGTTGTTAGAGGTGTGCGAATGTGGTTTTTGTCTTGATCTCCTCAATGTTAAACAAAACTTTTATGCAATGGAGATAGTACTGAGATTAATATTCGTGAG
>NC_021160.2:48328917-48360078 GCF_000331145.2 Cicer arietinum
ATTTTAAATTCTCATAAATAATTGTTGCCCGTCCTAATAATTTTGATTATAAGTTGTCTAATAAATAATTTATTTAAGTAAATATAAAATTTATTTAGAGCCATGAATTCAATTAAATTTTCAGAATATTGAAGAGAAAAATAATAATTTATTTAAGAAAATATAAAATTTATGTAGGAATTAAAGAAACAATTCACTTCATCGATTTCAAACACTATTTTATCAAATTTAAAAACTACTATACTATACATTTTATATTCTAAATTTATTATTAAATATCACGCAAATTCAAAAGAATTCAAAAGATTCATGAAAGATTAATGAAGACTAACATGCAAATTCAAAGATAAAAGATACTCATAGTTTTTATGTGTATTGTAATTTTTTGTTTGTAACGGGAAAATTATTTTTCTTTAGTATTTTGTGAGTAGTACTAAAATGAAAGATATTTTGCCCACTTATACAGCAAAGGCTGAATAATAAAAATAAAAATTCATTATTAAGTTACTTACTCATCTTTACATTTACTTATTTTATATATGTCCATGTCCATTATTTTAAAAATTCTTATTTCATCAAATCTAATTATTTAATATTTTTTAATAATTATTGTTTTTATTTGTTTAAAATTAAAAGTATTGTTTTGTAATAAGTTTTTTGGAAAGAAATAAGATTCTTTGTAGAATTCAAAAATAAGGCATGGTGTTGGAGTCATACTTTTCATCAATAACATTGAGCGTATAAGAAAGTAGTTTTTAAGTTAAGTTATAATTAGATTTTTTTTAATTTTTTTATTTTAAATTATTTTTTTTAAGTCAACTTATTTTTTTAATATCAATAAAATAAAATTTAAAAAATTTGATATATATATATCTATATATATATATATAAACTAATATAATAATTTATTTATTAAAATCGTTGTTTCGGTGCGACGCACGGCTTACGAACTAGTTCTTATATATATATACAAATTAGTAGAATCGAAGGAAGAGAAAATGAAATACAACAATAAGTATGAAAAATAATAAAGTTATGCTTCTATGTTAAGAATTACATGTATATTTCCAAGCCAAAGAGTGTATGGGATTTGCAATATGTTGAAAGTAAGTAATGTTATATTTGCAATATGTTGAATGTAAGTAATGTTATCTTTAAGTGTTGCATTGAAGTTTTGTTAAGATAGTTGATTTCTTGTTTTGGGACAAGACCCTTAATCATATCAATTGGCTAAAATGCAGAAAATATATTATCATCACACATCTCCCAGTTGCTATTTGATTGTTGTTAGCCTCAGTTATGTGATTGTTGTTAGCCTAGTAAGAAATATGTGATTTTTTTTCTTTCTGTTTTTGGCTCATCACACATCTCGAAAAATGAAATGACTTGCATCATCTCTAAGGCCAAGGCCTATAACCACGATGAAATTGTTGTGAATCGATAATTCATGTTAGTTTGTAACAGTTATTTGTATCATAAGTTAATTAGTGGTTGAGAATTATGTTTTTGTCGAGAGTTAGTTGGGAGTCAAACTTATAGCAGTCAATGTGTATAAATGAGACATTACAATCATCAACAAACAAGTGATTTCAAGATCTTTCTCTCATCATTAAATTTGCATCAATTAGTTAAGAACAAAACTGATAAACTCAAACAAGTCTGCAATTAGCTCATAAGTGTATATCAACTAAACTGCAATTTGACTAGTGGTCGTGAGTCAGTTCTAACATAAATGAAAGAAGTCATTGGCCTAGAGTAGTTAAAACACCAATTTTCGAGAAAATTATAGTTTAAATTTTGGCTAAATTTTTTTTAATTAGACTTTACTTATCTTCTGACTAAATTCGAATTATTGTGACACTTTTTACATGAGAATTAGAAGATTTAAAAAATAAATTATTATTGTTACTAATAATAAAGGGTAAAAGAAAAATAAATAAAATTATATACAACTAGTTATAATATATCATAAACTCATAAGATAAGTACTATTACTAAACAACTATACTTTGATAATACAAACTTATACACATGTGTGGTATGTTTGAACTAAAGATTTTGGAGTTAAGGGTAAATTTATTTTTTAAATTAAGCGAAGTTGTAAAATATCTATAAAAAAGAATTAAGTACAACTAAAATGTTACATTTAATATATTATTCTTCTAATTTATTATAAAATCTCAAATATATATTAAAATATATACAAAATCTTCTAAAATCCTCTAATCTAAAATTCTTATTTGTGATTAAAGAGAAATGTAGTATAATATATTCAAAAACCATATCGCATTATATTTAATTGGAATATATAAATTATTTATTTTTTTTTCAAATAAATCCTTTAACTTCGTAAGGTCAATTATGTTGATTTTTCTTTATAAACTATGAATGCATAAGATATTGATGATATGGATAATACTCACTACAATACAAGAATAACATCAATTCATAATTAACTTAAAAAAAATTTGTGGTTGAAAAAATTTCTCATAAATTATTGGTAAAAAGACATCACAAATACTAAAATTCAAATTGACTATTTTTTGTGGTTGAGAAATCTTTAACAAATTAAAAATATTTTTTTTGACTAATTATAACTTTTGTAGTAGTAAAAAACGATCAAAAAATTGTTAGACAAATAAAATATTTTAGTTTGTGGCAATCAATATTCTCATAATGAGTTTGATTGATTAGAATTTTCAACAGACTCTTATGGCGGCATATATTGTCACAAAAATCATATTGTTGCAGCATTATGACTACTTAGGTCACCACAAAAGTTGTGTTTTCTGATTCGATGAGCCGCCACAAATACAATTGCTTTCGCCGCCACAAATGTTCTTTTCTCTCTCTCTCTCTCTATATATATATATATATACACCACTCTTTCTTTCATTTATTGCTTCTAACTTCTTTCTAAATTTTCTATCTACCTCCTCTTAACAAATATTTTTCCTCAACTTCTATTTTTCTCAAACTTAATTTTCTCTCTTGAGTTTCGATAAATTTTTATTTTAAATTTTATTTTCTAATGTTAAATTTTTATTTGAAATTATTTATTTAATGAATATAATTTCTGATATAATTTTTTAAAAATTTTCTCCAATTTTATTTTGTATGATATAATTTATTAAATTTAGGATGTTTTATTTTGTTTGGTCATGATAATTTAACTAAAATTTATAAATTATATTTTTCTATATTTATATTTATATTTATATTTATATTTATATTTATATTTATATTTATATTTATATTTATATTTATATTTATATTTATATTTATATTTATATTTATATTTATATTTATTTGTATTTGTGAGGGTATGGACTCTTTGTGAGGGTGTGGACTGTTTGTGGCGGTTCATACCCTCATAAATTAATGGTTATTTTTTCTATCAAAAATTTGTGATTGAGTTATTTGTAGTTGTCTTAAACTCCCACAAATATAGTTTGTACGAGTGTTTTCCTCTTTTGTGAGATTGTTGAATTTTTTAAGTGCTATGGTTTGTGTTGAAAAATTGTGAATCATAGAAATAGAATGTGTGCTTATTCATAGAAAAATTGTGAATCATAGAAAAATTGTGAATCATAAAAATAAAATTGTGAATCATAGAAATACTCTCTTCTCTTCTCGTCAAACAAACTAACTAGTCAAATATTTGAGAGTTTTTTTTTTCTTTCCTTTTCGCGATTTCAACTTCAAGAATTTTATAATATGCAAACCAAATTTTGAAAACTATAATTCAAATTATTTTTGATTTGGTAAGTTTGGGCGTCAAATGTAGAGTATGAAATTTTATTTACTTTGTTCTGTATTATTTTTTTCATCTCAATACAATATCTAGAGTTATTTCAACACCAAATTACACGTAAACTTTATCCGTCCATCACTAATATAAGACTAAACTTTATCCGTCCATCACTAATATAAGACTAATCGTGATTCTTAAAAATTTATCTTTAAGTTTATATAAGTTAGTCTTACTTTAACCCTACAGGTAAGTTTATGATATCAAACATACAATGAGTAGCACGTACATTGAACTTATCGGACTATTGAAAAGTCTCATCAAGCTGGTTTAGATATTTTAGACAAACATTTCAAAACTAGAATTCTATTTCCATGACATTAATGAAATCAAAAAATATGTAAGCAATTTTCTTTATATTAGAGATTTCAATTTAAGAAATTGAAAATATAAATTGTAACAAAAATATTTTATATAAAAGTACGATCTTTTGATTATTTTATTTTATATAAATGAAATATATTTTTTTGTTACCTAGTGGTTGACAATTCCATTTTAGTTGCCAATTCCAATTTAGTTGAGAATAAAGCTGTACGAATGTATATACGAGACGTTACGGCCATTAATCTTGATGTTTTTCTATTTGTCATTATATTCGTATCAATTAGCTAAGAACATAACTAGAACAAGTATGTAATAAGCTGATAAGCGTACATAAGTACCATTTAGTTACGGTGTGAGTCAATTCCATTTAACAAATATGTAGTAAGTTGATAAGCGTATATCAGTTAGTCTCAATAAACTGATGGATGTGAGTCAATTCCACCAGGAAGTGATTGCATTTAAGTAGTTATGCACAAATTGTTCGAAGAATTTAAATTTGAATGTTAGATAAAATTTTCTTCTCTCTCTATTATAAATACAAAAAAATACTTTTGATGTTATTAAGAAATTCACTTAAATACAATTAAAATTTTGGAATTCGGTCAAACATAAGTTAAATTTATTGAAATATTCCTTTTTAAAGCCCAATACTTAGTTATCTATATTAGATATTTTTAAATTAAATGAAAATTATTTAAAAAATAATAATATTAAATAGTTTCAAAAAGTTATTATTTTTTCTACTAATAACAGTAACAAGAGGTATAACATCTAAAAATCCACTATAATCCAATA
Organism: Cicer arietinum; assembly: GCF_000331145.2. NCBI lineage: Eukaryota > Viridiplantae > Streptophyta > Magnoliopsida > Fabales > Fabaceae > Cicer > Cicer arietinum. The sequence continues at coordinate 48,333,848 of NC_021160.2, forward strand.
AAATATACCATAAACTGATAAAATAGCAACTACTACTATACTTTGATAATACAAACATATACACTATAAGTTACATATGTGCGGTATGTTTGGACGAACGATTTTGGAGATAAAAGTATGACTTATTTTTTAAATTAAAGAAAATGTAAAATATTTATAAATAAAATAAGTACAACTTTAATGTTATATTCAACATGTTACTTTTTGTAATTTATTTTAAAATTTCAAATATATTCAAAAACTCTGTCCAATCTTTTATCTTATTTTATTGTAATAAATTAGTTTTGTTTTCTTTCAAATAAATGCATTTTTTTGTAACAGCTTAATCCGTCTAATCGGTACTGTTACTCGTCATTCATTACCACTATCAATTGAGTTGATCTTTTTAACTGTCAATTGAGTTATAGTTCAATTAATAGTAAAAATAAATGAACTGTGATACTTATCCCTCAGTTATCGAGTTTGATTTCCACTAAATGAAAAGTGGTTGAATAACACTAATATAGTTTGTGTGTTTCCATATGAATTAAATGATCTAACCAAGTGATATTTCAAACAAAGTACTAAATAAAATGTAGAAAACAAACAAGAAAATGTGGAGAGAGAAGGAATAAAATGATAGAAATCGTCACACTTCACAAAGGAATGATAAGATGAGTAGAATCATCACAAGAGTAAGAGACTCTCGTTAAGATCCAAGTTTGGTTCAATAAAAAATTCTAAAGAGCATTTCTCTAATCTCATCCAAAGTGTTTTCTCTTCTTTAAAAAGTTTGATGAAGACCTAAAATGAACTAATTATGAGGAAAAACAAAAAATATTTCAAGTTAAGAGTTCAAAATAATTTTTAGTTTTATTTGTGTTTAATTTCAATTGTAATAATTTTAGTTAAGTGGTGTAAGCTCAATATAGATATAGAGAATTGGCTTTTAATCAATTTTAGGAATATGGTAGATCATTCTTTAAATACCTTGAAAGATACTCATTTTGGATAAATTTGAAATAAATTAGAATTTCTTTCAGGAGAATGGTGGGTGAAATGTGTCTCATCTTTGAGTTCTTGAATTAGAACTTACTTGAATCATATAAACAATCAAAAAAATTAAATTTTTTGAAATATTTTGGATTTGTAAATACTATTATGTTAATCAAATTAAAATCGAATGTGGATTTATTCAAAAATATCAAATTCATAGAAAAATTATGATAAAAATTCATTTAAATACACACATCAAACACTAAATCTAGTAACGGATCTTTTAATATTATAGAAAAAATAATTGACTCGCTTGATAAAAAGATTATTATAGAAAAAATAATTGACTTGCTTAGTAAAAAGATTTGAATCGTATAGCATAAAGAAGATTTTTGTTTGGTATTGAAAAAATAATTGACACTTTTATAAAAGATAATAGTTCTCGTCATATTAATAGTCAAATTTTACATTAAGATTATAAGAAATATTTTAACAATGAATCAATCAAAATTTATGATATTGAGGTAGTATGAAAATATTTAATTGTTTTTAAAATATAAATATTGTTTATAAAATAAATATCACCTAACTCTATTACCGTTGCATGATTGACTTAAGATGTGAAACTAGTTATATAAAAAAAAATGACCATGTCTAATAATGTATTGCTAGATCATAAATCGTAAATAGTTATAAATTTATCAAATGATGATGTGATAAATATTCATAATTGAGAGAAGATATTTCTACAGTAAAATTGATCAAAATTGAATAAAAAGTAAAAATATACATCTCCTTAATTTGAGGGAAGATCCTATCGGATTAATATACCTTCCCTCCAACAAACTATTTAAAATCTCAAGCTCCTAAAGTTTAATTAATGTTCTTGTCAAAAAGTAATAGTAGACGGTGCTCCAACTCCTTCCAACCCCACCAACATATGATGAGATAATATAGTTGAGAATAATAACTAACTAAATGATAAAATCAATTTGAAACCGCAACTTTCTCATCGAGCATCTTCCCACGTGCGACTTCATTGCCTTCACACGTGTATGTTCTTCATCTTCTAACCTAGAATTAGCAACATTTTCACCGACTCTTTCAAACCGCTTCACGTCTTCTTAGGAAAGATTTCTTCACAAATCTCCATGAAGGATTGAACAATTATTTGGTGGTGACAATTTGCATTAAGCTGAAGAAAACATTCAAGAAGTTCTTCAAGATCTTCTTCTGAGTAGATCTTTCTCTCCAATATCATTTGAAGTATTGAGTTTCGAAAATCTTCACGAGGGTCTTGTGAGTCCTTCTCAACGGCAATGCTATCGATGAGTTTGGTACTATGTTTTAGAATACAATTATTGTTGTAGTCGTCGTGATGAGTAGTTTTGGGTTCCGAGATGGTGGTGGAAGTGAAATCTTCGTAGTTGAGGCTGCTAGGGTTTCTATTTTTGTAAATAGAGATTTTGTGTTTTAGGGTTGGTTGAAGCACATTAGAGGGTTTTAGTTTGTTACAACCAACTCTTTTGTTAGATTTGAAGAATTTCTTCATGAACCTTTTCTTGATGAAGTTGAAAGACATTGTGAAAGAATGAAAGAAGGTAGCGTTTGTGGGTAGGAGTTTCTTAGTGAAATATTTATTAATGAGAGAAAGGGTTTATATATTGTCGATGGATCGAAAGGATGGAGCCATAAATTTTTGACTAATCATATGATCGATCTTCTCAAAAGATCCTAATTTTAATATTCTCTTTTGCGTTTATTATTTTTTATGGAGAATGATTCCGGCCCAATAGAAATCAACATATTTTTAAATAGAATATAATAATATAACGTCTTGCAAAATAAATAAAGATTTATTAGTTTATTTTTTATAATAAAATTTAGATTTAGACACACTCTATGGACGACATTTATTTATGATTTTTAAAATCTAAAATAATTATTTTTGATTGTACATCGAAACTAGTTTCATGTACAATCTTGAAATTAATTGTAAACAAAAGCAAAAAAATTAATGACATAGACTATATTTGAATCATGGATAATAATCTCAAAAACATACACTTTATCAATTAATTAGTTAATAAATAATTATAAAAAATTGTAATATATAAATAATAACCTTTATTTGGAGGTTTTTATTAAATATTTTTTCTAAAGCCCTTGGTTAAATTGTTTGGAAATTGCACGACCCTATGACCAACAAAACACAAATAAAACTAAAGATTCATATATAATATACAAATTTAAAAGTTATAAGATGGAGACAAAAGTATAATATTAAAAATAAGAAAAACTATTGTTAATTAAAGTGATGTTAGTAGTCATTTAAATTTGTATTTTTAATGGAACTTTAATTTCCTCACTTTAAATGCCAACATCAAAGTCTTACTACTAAATTAACATGTCATAGACATAAAATTATACTGTTAAAATCCTGATTAAATTGACCCATTCAATTAGTTGAAAGGACAATCAACTAGCTTGTAGTCCCCATTCAATTTGAATTGCCGATTGAGTGGAATTGAATGGGTTTAATTGAACCACATTTTGTTCATCCTTTTTGCATTTATTTTGCAGATTTTTAAAGTTTTATTTATTAGTCATTTATTTTAATCGTAAATAAATTAAAAGATTAAATATGTATCCATAATTGATATATATATATATATATATATATATATATATATATATATATATATATATATATATATTAGTTAATATGATTATTTAAAAATTCAATTATTGATAAAATTTTATTGTACTTGTATATATATTGATGGAATCACAATTAGGGGTGAGAATAAGCTGAGTCGAATTAGACTTTGTAAGGCCTGAGCGTGATCTGTCAAAAAATTCAAGGACAAAGTCTAACATGTGGTATGTCAAAAATTTCAAGGCTTAAGTCTGGTACGTGGTCTGTCATAGGCTTATTTTTTACACATTAGTCTGACCTTGATAGATTTCTAGAATGACCTATTAGTCTACTTAAAAGCCTATTTTATTTTAATATTTTTGAATAAGTAATCAAGTATATCTTTAAATAAATTAACGAGTTAATATGTCAATGAAATCAAGTTCTATTTTGATATTTAACATCATATTTTGAATAATATGATTTTAAATATATTATACTTAAATTATATTTTATGATAATACTTTTAAATATGTCAAAAATAAAATGAGGTTAATATGTATAAATTACTAAAAGTTGAATATATAATAAAAAGATCAAAATTTAATATAATAATTATAAGAATAAAAAAATATTATTTATATTTATTTAAATAGACTGAATTAATAGGTCTAAAATGTTTGTTATGTGGTCTGTAGTCTGACTTTTTTTTAATTAAATATGTTTTTTTAGAAGTTTTAGCCTTATCTATTTAAAAAAAAGAATCTCGTTGACTTAAACCTGACATAAGTTAGATCATAACTCTATGTTGTTCGACTGTCTTATTCTCATTCCTAAGAAAAAACTCAACCTCAGTCAGCAAAGATAATTACTTACTCAACTACTAATTTCAACAAATTTAATTGCACAGTTAGAATATTTTTAGACAGTCCAAAACGGGTGTGAAAGCAAAATACAAACTTCACCTGTCCCATTGTCATTTGTAATGAAGAAAATAAGTTTTTTATAAATAAATATTAATAAATTAGTTGTTATGTAATATTCTCATGTTAAAATCTACAACCTCCTTCTTAAATCTCTTTAATTGATTTCTGCTTTGTAATGAGTACGATCAACTATGAAATGATTGAAAGATACACCAAATCCTTAGCTTGTTTGGCCTTAAGCTTAGATTATTAGATTATGTATTAAAATTGTGAGGAATTTACTAGACACGTCTACATATGGATCACATACCCCCATATCTAAATTGAAAATACAGAATTGCCCTTTTAACGTTAAAGTAGAAAATTATTTTATTTTTCTATTCATTCCGAAAATCCCAAAACCCAACAAATGAGTTTTCTTTTTAATATGTTTTGGAATTTTTTTTATTTGTTAAATTCTCGGAACACACATAACCAATTTTCCAATGGTTTAAAAATTTGGAATATTTCTAATTTCGATACTACGTTCTGTTTTGACTATTTTACGATGTTAAAGAGAAAAATCCAAAATATATAATAGGACAAAATGGTATTTAAGAAAATTGTAGAAGTATATAATAGAGTTGATATGGAGGTGTTTAGTAGATTTATCAAAAAGAATAATGGGTCACAATGAAGACATCTAACATAAATGGTTAGTAGATGCAATGTCATGAAGAAGAAAATGAGTTGTAGCATATTAAAGCTGCACAACCTTCGATTTGCTTTGCTTTGAGGCCTTTAGGGTCTATGTTTAAACTTAATAGGCTTAGGCCCATGTTGTTGGGTTCCTTTGGATCAGTACTAGGTGTTGGTAGCTTAATTTGTTTAACTTTTTTATTTGTTGACAAAAAAATAACTTTTTGTTTTAAATTTTGATAGGAATATAACTAAATATTCCACTTAATTATACTCCACATTTTAGCAAATAAAATACTCATTTTAAAACTATTTATATTTATAGAGAAGATAATAAATGTGCTAATAAAATATCAAAGTTTGATTTACACTACTCAACGGTCTATTTGGTGGAATAATTTTTTAAATTGTATTTGTAACAATAAAAAGGTGTATTCGTAATATATTCGAATTATATATCGTTGTTCTTTGATACTTATATTTTGTTAGGTTTTACAATCAAGTTTTTTTATGTTAAGCGGGTGAATTCTATGTAAACACTTTTGTTTGAATCATGTTGTTATCTGCTTGAATTCTTTTATTAAATGAATGAATCTAATTAGACGGGAAAAAAAATGATAGAAATCCAAAATCAAAATCACATCCCAAAGTTAAAGAAGGTAAAAGCATATAAGCATTAGGACAACAAAAACTATCATTTTCAATTAATTTCCACGCCCTTTCCTTTTCATCTTCATGTTAAGAGCTACAGTTTCCACAAAAGTAAACATTATCTACCATACAACAAAAGTAGGGGAAATAAATTGGTCTAGTTAAGATTAAAAAATATTAATTGAGCTCCTTTATATCAAAGACAACATTCTAAAAGATCATAAAATGTATCACAAATTATGAATATTAAAATTTCTTCTAGGAGCCAAATCAAATAATTAAACGGAACCGTTTTTTTCTTGAGGAATTTAACCAGAACAAAAGTTATTTTCGCATTAAACTTTTTCCATATATAAAAGGTTGAAGGAAATTTTATCCAATTACTTTCAAAAAGGAATAATTAAAAGAAATATATAATTTTAGTCCTTTTAACTTAATTCAATAAAATTACGTTAAATTACTGAATAAAATCTTACAAAACTAAAAGAAAGTTATAATTTTATGAACTAAAATTATATTTAATATTGTTCTTACTCTTAACTCAAAATTTTGTTCGAACTTATCTCTGGAATTTTATAATTGTTGTGTGATAATCAAAATTATATTTAAAATTTAAAAAAAAAATAGATAACTTTTGAAAAGGGTTATTGATATTAATGAAGTTCAATTAGAACTAAAGTAATAATGAAACCAAAGTTATTACTTTGCTTAAACATCACTTAAACATCAACAACACAACTTTGCGAAAACTGAAACTTCACCGCCGGACCAGAAACTCCAAAACCACCGTCACCCTTATCGCCGGCGACACGAATAAACGCCGGACAGTTAACATCAATATGATACCTTCCAGAAACCCAAGTCCCCACTTTCCACTTAACCCTCCCGTTGACTTTAACGTTGACCAACACTCCACCTGAAAGTTGATCCTGTCTAAGAATTTCCGACAAGTAAGGCGAAACGGGAACGCCGACACCGTAAAGTAACGGCGACCAAACGGTGATGTCACGGTGACCTTGATAAGTTTGCGGAAGTTGGGTGGCGAGAGAGATTTGTTGTCCTCTGTAAGAAACGTATGCGTCAAGTTTGTGATAGTAAATGCCGATCTTGGAGTTTGGATTGATGGATGAGAGAGTGGCTTGGATTGTTAGTGTGAGTGTGTTTGGTGTAATTGGGGTGGTTGGGGACGGTGGTTCATCGGTGGAAGAGAGGTTGAAGGCGAAAACGGTTGCGTCTTGGAGGACAAAACGAGGTTTGGTGGGACGAAGAATGATCCAGATTAAGAAGACGACGAAGAGGATGAAGATTATAAAAGTTAAAATGCCCGCGAATATGCGGCGGACGAGTTGGCGGTATTCGTCATCATGGTAGTCACATTCTTTGGTCATGGTAATATAGTTTTGTATAAATTATTACAATTCTTGAATTAATCACAAAATTTATGAAATAGTTTTGTTTGGCTTTTGTTGTTTGTGTATATTTAGTAAGGGTGGAGATATGAATGAGAGGATATATGTGTTGCTTTGGTTGTTGTAAATTGTAATGGAATGGAAGTACTGATTTTGGAGAACATTTCTTATATAAAGTAAGCAATATGTAGGTGAATATATGGTACAGGGGTTGGGAGGGTAGTTAGAGGGTAATAATTTGTTATAAGGACTTGAGTTTAAGTTTGGTCTTTGTGTTGATATGTGTCTAAGCTTGTAGTACACGGTAAGTTGATTTCAGTGATTTTTTGTATTCATATAGGGTTGACGTTTACTTATACAAGAGTTAGTCTACTTAGTTACTCTTTATAGCCATATAAGATTTTATGGATCTAACCGTCTATATAATAGTTTTTATTAAGTAGTTAGATTAAATCTACACACTTTTATAAAATTTTCAAAATATTATTTATCATTTCAACATAGAATAATATATATTTTTATAAATATTAGTAAGATATTGGCTATAATATAAACTATCTTTGTCTTTAAATATTATTTATCTTCAAAAGTAAAATCGATTCTTAACAATTTAATATTGCAATTCACTTTAGTATTTCATTTCAACGGTTGAATTCAAATAGAACACAATAGCTCATGCAATCAATTTTAATGTGTAAAGTACAACCATATGAAAATGTCATGCATATAGATTTTGTCATTAATTTTAATGTATTATATAACGGAAATGTCACGATGATCTCAAATATTGATGTGGCTTTTTTACCTGAGATATATTAATCGTGTATAAAAAGTAACTTAAGAGTGTAAATAATTTTTATATAAATAGTGAATTACAACTCTTCTATTTTAAAAAATATTTGACTTATATAGTAACTATTTTTAAAAGTAATGGACATGATTGTTTTGATAGGCTGACGATGTAAAATATTTTATATTGTTAGTGCATTAAATTAACCTCAAATTATTTCATAATAATTAGTTTTAATTACTATATTAATCATCCTTAATGATTCTTTGTGAATTTAAATTTTAGATATCAAACAAATTTATAAGCCTTATATGATTTGAAAATTAGTCCGTATTTCACTGTACAATTTTATTTGCACTGTATACTATTTTATGAAATATAAATAAATTTATACATATATTTAAGGTTACCCATCAAAAAATATTTCATTTAACCAAATTTTTATATAAAATAATTTTTTATAAGTAAATATTAGTATGTTAAATTATGTTGTATATAAAATAATAATAATAATAATATATCCTCTTTCAGAAAAATATAATAATATCCTAAAAAATATCAATCTGACAGTTTTGTTAATTTTATATCCTATAAAAAAATATGAAATAAATAAATTGGCTTTTTTACAGGAAATAAAATACCTACTTATAAAGATTACGCTTGAAGGGTGTGTCTTTTCGTGAGTATAAAAATGGTTAATAGAACAAAGTAGTATAAGAGAATATGGGGTACTGTGTACATATGCCATAGAACTCAAGTTTTTCACAAAATTCCTCAATTCCTTAACTGGCATGAATCACGAGTAGTGTTTGTAGTATGTTCCCTCCAAAGGTTTGGAATTAAACACATATAAGCCTCCAACAAATAATTTAAGAGTAAACCACTCTTATAATTTTGGTTTTAACAATAAATTTAAATTAATTTTTAAATTATTAAAATAGTTTTTAAAAGATACAACTTGTTTCGTTAAAGTAATTGAAATATACAATTAACTATCAAAATAATTCATAACCGTTAATACGTGAGAGACTAAATTAATTGACATTTTGATGATTCAGATACTAATTTAGATTTTTTGTTGAGTCAAATATTAAACTGGTAATATCCTATATTTTCAAAGACTAAAATGATAGTTTACTCAATAATTTATTCATAGGAAGGCATTAGGTCAAAAAAATTCTACTACATTTTTTTTTCACATGTTTTTCTTTTTCTTTTTTTTATAATCTCACATGTTCTTTTTATCAGTAATATTAATTAATCATGTTCAAAATATTGTCAAATACTTAAATATTATCTCCTTTTTAACAGGAACTCTAGGTGTTATTTGTCATGTTAATTCTTTTTGGGATGACTATATATTCTCAAATGATGATGATCACATATAAGTAAATAGATCATCAAACAAGGTTAAACTTCTATATATATGAAATGAGATGTACATGGTGAGTGAAACACGAGTACTTATTGTTAAGATTAGATATTTTTGTATTAGAGATGATAAAGAATTAGTTTTATTAAGTGAATTAATTTTATATATAGATTATTTTATTCTTTTGATATCTTTTTAAATTATTAATATGAAATATTTTAAGAATTTTATTTTGTATTAAGTTTTCAAATTTATTTTTAATATGAGATGAATCTCCATCTCTACAAGTCTATGATTTCTCACATGGTATCAATGCCGATGCACTGCAATTACATCAACTGTAAAGATGAAAAATTTGGTACTGAATGCAATAAAAAATATTCAACAAAAAATATGAATATTTTTTAGAATATTTGACAGACGAATTGTTAATTCAAGAAAATGTTTGTGTATCTCATGATTATGAAGGTGCATCATTCAAAAATCGGCTCCATCAACTTTATTTTATTCATATTGAATAGAAGTATCTCTAATTATCTTATAAAGATAAATTAAATCTACACTAAATTATAAGATAATATAAATCTATATATTGATAAAATAGCAAATAGTGCGAAGCTCATCACCCCATAAGCAAAGAGAAACATTATGTTGAAGGATCATTTTTTTATACTCCTTTTTACTTTCACTATCAATTATATGTACATATTATTATTATTATTTAAAAAGATTAATAGGTAAAGTCTAATCAAGGGATGTTCACTGAAATTTATTGTCACTATAAAGTTCAAACTGATGTTACCACTATTTGGAAGGGTATACCTTGGAGGAAATGCACATACAGATGGCCTAATGCATCGCTTTCTATATATGTTAGGAAAGGATGGGACTTTTTCCAACTCATGATGAATGAAAAAGTATGATACTCTACCTCACAGCGGTTTAAGGGCGAAATCATTGAAGTTAGGTCGTTGAATCTTAAAATAAATATTTGTTTGATAAAAAAAAGATCTCAAAATTAAATAGTTTATGGTAGCATTAATTATCTTACAAATTTACTTGTAGTATATATAATTTAGCTAATAAAAAATAAGATTTGAATCTTTTGTCTATAGTTCAAATATAAATTACTCTATTATTTTTTATCTTTTTTATAATTTAAAATATCATTTCTAAAGATCGCTTTAAACCACTAAATTTATCATATAGGTTAAAAATTGGATAGAGTGTATAGTGGATCCTCTGAGATTGTGCCCAACAAATTTTGATTAGATAGAGGTAGACTGAAAAACGAACTTGTGGGACCATCACAACCATATGTGACAATAAGTCCTAAATTAGATTATTATAATGATAATTTAATTTGATGGAGGTTGCAAGTGGGTGATAGATAAGTTTAGGAAAACAACCACTTATTCCCAAATTTGCCTTGTCTTTCAAGGTAGACATGTAGGCCTTTTGGGAAGTCTTGTTCGCATATCATGTCCTTCTAATGCATGCCATCTTTCTGGTCATTTTCTCAATGACTTGTTAATTTCCTAAGTCGCTTTAATTTATTTCATGATGATATTGTGGTCGTTAACTTTGTTAGACATGAATTTTTTTTCTTTGAAATAACATATCACAATCACAACTTTCCTTAATTCCTTTTCTCACCACACAAATTCCTTGAGGAAGTATGAAAATTTTGACGTTTAACACTACTATGCTCGATTTTCTTTGGTACATTATACTAGTATTATTACTAAGTTCAATTTGAAAACAAGAAAACTTGTAAAAAAAATTGAAAACAAGAAAAGAAATGTATTTGGATTCCCTATATCATATGTGCAGCAATTAAGGAGATCGTTAAATTTTAAATTTAGTAAGAGAAAACTCATGTCTCTAAATTCAAGTATCTCTATAGGTATTATATTATGTTGCTGTCATCCTCGATATTTTCTTTTAATATACATTTTTTAATCTCTTTTTTTTTTCTTTCTTTTTTTGTAAAATTCAATCTTCATTTTTTTATATGTTAATATTTATATGAATATCACCAAATTTTGTGTAACATGTAATTTAGTAAATCTTATTTTAGAATTTGATGTAAATATAACACATTCTCTCGCGTGACTTGTAACTTGAGTGGTCCGATAGTGGTGACCTGATAGCAGATGGTCCAATAAATTTTAGATAAACTCTAGTCCCATCTTAAAATTTGAGTTATACCTAACTCAACCCATACAAAATCGGTTTGTAAAGTGAAGACTGTTCTCACGTATAAACACATTCTCCGATCTTATTTGATCTTATTTGATCTTATTTAAGACTCTTGAGAGCTAGCACTCCTTTTATTTGGTTATGCTTGAATAGGAACCATTCATAGAGTGATTCTAAATATGAACAGTTCTGAGATATTTAGCTACCGAGCATGGCAAATGGTAATTGTGTACTTGTAAAACACACTTAAAGTCAATGTTTGCTTAAGGTGGGTGAAAATTTGCAAAGTGAATAGTTAGTTGTTTAACTGTCTCTCAACAGTCTAAATTATATGATGACTATCACCAAACATCTAACTTTTTAACTAATTAAATCAAGTATAAGACATGACACAAAATCAATTTCAATACTACCTACCATAAATCTAAACACACATTTTCTCTAACTTCTTTTCTATCTTCTATTGAAGAAATAATACAACTGCTGAAAAGTAGCAGTAGAATTTTATCTGAACCATATGAGTATCTCCAATGAATCAAGTTGGCATCATATACTCTACTTTCAGAAAATGAATCAAAATAAAGGGAACTGACAAAATGTAAAAGTGATACATAGGAATAAAGTGAAGATAGTCACATGATTTCACTTCATTGATGAAAGATTCCAATTGCAAAAGATAAAATGGATAGGAAATGGAAGTAAAAAAGGAAGATAGAGAATCTATATAAATCCTTATAAGCACCTTAGGAACATACCAGAACTAGCTACTTCATTATGAGACAATATATTTAAGCTTAGAATCTAACAAAAAAAGACCCTCTCTGCGTATATGAATTACATTTGAAATAAATTTGTGTGCAAGTATTTAAATCAACTCATAAAATAACTTATGGCAAATATGTAGCTTATTTCAATAACGTGTTCATATTAACTTATAAATTTACTGTTTTTTTCAGAAGTAACGAAAAACTGAAAAAGAAAATGTAGGTGAATTGGTATTTTTGAAAATTGTGGAGGTGGGAGGATTGCGTGTGGAAAGATAAACAAATATCTAATAACTGTTGATTTGCTTACTTAAAAAAGGGATTGATTTCACTCTTTTTAGGGCTCCAGCTCAAGACTTTCTTAACCAATTAGGCAAAACATAGCTTGTAATGCAATTATGCAATAAAGAAACTTTGGTATAGTCACAACCATTTAGACACACATACACACTTAAAAAAAAAGATAGAAAGAAAAAAAATTAAATAATAGTTGATTTTAAAATAATAAATGATTTTTTTTTTTGTCTAAATGCATGTGACAAACTAATATTTTTTAATGCACAAATGAAAAAACATTTGGACACACGAAAACTAAACTACTAAAATGTGCAATATTGAAAACTTTTATTTTTTGTGAATGTTCTAGAAAACTTTTATTTTTTGTGAATTTTTTATTGAAAACCATCAAAGTCTTTATTTAGATAACATATTTGAGGGTGGAGAGTCAAAATCAGAGGTGCAGACTAGCATTCACTTTTATTCTTTGTAAACGTAATAACGCAACAAGTAAAACAGCATGAAGCCCAATCAAGCTCAGTTCCAAGGATTAGTCCCTCTCTCGCCTCCTTCCCCCGAATTGGAGGTCCGCTTTAGAAAAGTTGTCTTTTGTACCTCTTAATTAATTTTATACCTCTCATTTAAAAAAATTATATTGGAAATGTTCAAAATACCCTTAATAAAATTGTAAAAATAAAAAAGTTCCTTCGTACTTCAGTGACTATTGTTGAAATTTTTTTATCAGAAATTTCAAGATAAATAAAATTTCAGATAGTTATAAATCAATACTGAAAAAATATCAGAATGAATGAAATTATAAAGATGAATTTACAGTTAGTGTTTCTGTCTCCCATAATGTATTTAAGAAAAACATCAAACCACTTAATTTTATTTCGGGTTAAATCCATTTTAATTTTATAAAATATTATTTATCAAAGTTTGGTTTCTGAAAATTTATTATTGAATTCTTTCATGTTTTCATATTTGGTCTTCATGGTAGTTTTTTTTTTTTTTTTTTGAATTTTTAATGATTTAGCAACCTAATCAAATAAAGTCTGTTTTTAAATTATTTGATTGCAAATAAATAAACTACAAATTATTATCACTTATAATAATAATAATAATAATAATAATAATAATAATAATAATTTTTTTGTGGTTCCAGCAAATAGATTTCATATTCATGAAAAATAAAAACTTAAAGGATAGATTTTATTGTTGTCGACTACATAGATGAATGCTCATTTAACTTTTCATTTTTTTTTAATTTTTTTATCATATTATCCTTTTTGATAATATAAAGTACATTACTAAATCTTAATTTTCAGGAATATATTTGAGACGGAAAAAAAATTGAAGACAGATGACCACCAAACCGAACCATTATAAATCCAATCACAAGTGCTTATTGTGTCCTTGATATCACCAAAAAAAAAAAACTTACAACTTTTTATCTATCTAAAACATAATTTAAATAAAACATACGTGTTCGATCTCAATTTCTTTTTAAGTTATACTTCCTCTTTTTCTATATATAAGACTATCTTGGAAAAATTACTGAGTTTCGATTTATAAAACTCTTTGAAATTTCAACTGCATTAATTATTTTTTACTAACATACTCTTAATTAATTTACATCTTTTCTTACAACCAATAAGTAATAATATAATAAAAACATTAATTAATTATCTCTCTTTAAAAATAAAATTGTAAAAACAATGTTTATTATCAACAAATTTAATACCCTATCAACTTTCTTAATTCCTATTATTTAGTCAATGAAGTCCTATATTTAGAGACAAATGTAATATCATGCTTGAAATCTTTTAAGTTATTTCAAGCTTGAAATCTTTCAAAGTTATTTCAAGCTTGAAATCTAGACTATTTTTGATCTAACAACCAAGATGTGTTAAGTAGTGACCTCACGCAACCGGAATTCCTAAAACTCCCGCCCTTCTCTCATAAAAAAGACAGCAAGGATGACAAGTCGCCAAGCACTTCCAATAAATGCTAGTTTTCAAGGTCTTCAATAATTGAAGGAATACAAGAGTATTGCTAAGCAAACTCTGTTGAACCTTAATATAATTTTACATAAATGAAATAAAGGTCATCTATTGGCAGGTCTAGCATTATCCTTTCATTAACCTGAGAGAGAAAAATGCACCGTCCTTCCATTATTTGCAAAGGATCCATGATTTCTAACAAATAACCCATACACACAGTACTTTCTAAGATCAATAAAATACATTGTACACAAAGGTGGATGGAAAAGGTTGAGACGTATCTCAGGAGTATGAAAAGGCTTTCCAAATTTGAAATCATAAAACCGTTGTATCGATCGGAAATTTAAAGACAAATTGCAATTTTTCAGTTAAATGAACAAAAATAGGTGGCTGACAATGTAAATCTTGACCACCATATTATAGTGAATCAAATAGCATCTCTTTTTCTTTCAAAATATAACACCCAAAAAATGTAATCAAACTTGCCACTACCAATGCCACAGAAGGGAAAGGATTACTACTGATGCAGAACCAAGGAAGTCAACTATAGTTAGTTCAAGCTGTCAAACTGTTCATGCTACAATAATAGTATCAGGCTTGATGCTACCCAAGTGGAAATACTTTTCTTGAAATGTCGCTGAACTACTATAACAATATGATTTTGTTTTATTTGTACGAGTATGTTTTAGTCACTTTTGGTCAAAATTAAATTTGACCTTTGGTATTAGACTTGTTTAAAGGCTATATATTTTAACAAGGGTTTATAATCTTCGATTCTATAAAAGGGGTTCGATGGCTTTTCTATACAGGGCTACAGTACAGGTTAATCCTAAGACATTTATGCTACATCAATAATGCATTTATCTTCATATTGAGTTTGAGCTCCTTTTATATAGGATACATTCCAAAACCTTGTAAAATATGGCTCAGCAATGCCTAATTCACCAACTTAAAAGCAAGCGAACGTTTTCACAAAAATTACATACAAATTTTCACTTGAAAGACAATGACTGATAAAAACCCAAATACCCAACTCAAACTCATCCTAAAAAACTGACCAACTGTTGTCGAGGTCAAGTCACTAAAGTCATTTCAGATCTTACCACAAAGAAGACACCTCCAATTTCAAAATTAATAACAATCCCAAAATTAGAGCTAAAATAAAACAGAAGGATGCATCATATATGCCATATTAAAAATGTCAACTTCAAAAGGTTAATAAATCCATCGTACTACTAAGTACTAACAAAGCCCAAACAGACTCATATGACACCACATGGGTATCGTACTAGCCTGTACCACTACCATCAATTAGTAAGACAGGACAACCCATGTCTTATATCCCTTGCCAAATCAAACACATTTAAAGACTTCATCAAATGGCTAAGCTAGCCTGTAACTCAGAAGAACTCTTAACATCATCACTAAGCCTTCAACAACAAATATGTCATGTTAAGACTGAAAGTTCTTAAATAAGTACTCAATTAACAAAACGCCTTCATTTAGTATGCTTGGAAACAACAGTAATAGAATAACTCTCATAACCCACTATATTCTGTGTACACAGAAGGAGGAACACAGAAATTTTATATGTTGTTTTCTTCTGATGATGGAGTGTAACAGAAAAAGAAAAGAAAAAGTAGAAATTGAAATTGTTTCTTTTACGCTGTTTGGTATGGGTGAAAAAAGAAAGAAATTGAAGGATATCTTGGTCTTTTAAAAAATAATTACATTTCTCTCTTTTTACTTTCTATTCAACCAAACTAAGAAAGAGAGACAAATATATTTCTCTTACACCAAACAACACATCAATTTTACTCTATTTTTCACATCTTTCTCACCTATTTCTCTCTTCTCACTTTCCCACAACCAACATACCCTTAGTTAGATTTTACGCAAACATAAAACGCCCTATGGATAATTTTATCAACATTCTCCCTTTGGAATCAATGTCAAAGAACAGCTAAAACCAGTTCTATGATCTAACAGATTGGCTGCCCCCATTCTATATCAATAGAAACATCAACTCAAAAAACCATCCACTAAATCAAATAATACTAGCTGGCATTCATGCTTTCAATTCAATAACAGATACCAAGTTCAACTACTTAGAGAGTTAGCAATTAATAAATAAATGTGAAGCTTGTTATGTTTATCCCTTGAAAATAGAAGATCCTATATCATCATACTTTGACATTAACCACTAAAATAACAAAACGAATGAATAAACCAAAAACAACGTGTTAATTAACTTCTAAACTAATATTTTCATTAGCTTCTACTCTTATGCACTATAGAAAATACAATCACACTCAAATCAAGTAGAATAGCGAGAAGCAAAAAAAAAAAAAAACCTGAGAGTTATATACAGTCATAACAAGCTAATCAACAATATTCAATTTAATTTCGTACCTAAATCAAAACGCATAGTTATAAACTGCTGAAAACTTTATTCACTAGATCCAATTTCAAAACCTAGGGTTTCAAAAAAAGGGAAACCCTAAACAAATTAGGGTTAACCCGAAAACAAGTCAAGTCCACACCTGACATTCTCTGGATCCATCGAACAAATTACCTGAACTACTCTTCGATGAAATTGCGACGAGGACTTTCCGGCAGAGAATCTTAAGAATCCTTGTCCTAAACCTCCACGAACCAGACCGAAACGAAGCGGAAGCCAAAATCTGAACATCAAAAGGAACAGAACCGCTAGATTTATCAGCGTTGAGATCGTTAACAGCGCGAGATTCAAGGTAAGCGTTTGCAGCGGAGAAAGTAGCGTTGAGAGTGGTTTCCGACTTTGTATCTTGCTTAAACGGAGCGAGTGGCGATTCAGCGATGTAGTTAGAGTGGTAGAAGATGGAAGAACGGAGTACGTTATAAGTAACGGACATTTTCTTGTTAGCGTTACGGACGTTAAAAGAGAGGTGCCACGTGCCGGTTAACGATTGGTTGGAAGCTGAGAAGTTGGAGAGTGAGAGAGTTGTTAAAGTGAAGTGAGGGAGAGAAGGACGGAGGACAAGCCATGTGATGACTAAAATCACGCCGAAGATTACGACGAGGCAAATCATGGTGGCGAAGAAAGCGCGGAAGAAGGAGCGGGAGGCGTAGGGGCGGGGTGGTGTGGGAGGGTCGTAGTATCCTCGATGGTAGGGGTATCCGGGTGGTGGTTGGCCGTTGTTGTGGTGGTTGAAGGGTGGGGCTGGGTAGCCGGTGGCGGGTCTGGAAGGTTCCTGCATTTGTGAGTGAATATTGCAAAAGTTGGATGAATGATTAATTGATTATGAAAAGCACTTAAGCAGTGTGGAGTGAGAGAGTGGAATAAGAGAAATGAAGAGAAGGGTGATTTGGATTTCAAAGCTTTTTTTTAGAATAAGGAGTGTAGTAGTGGTGAGTTTTGGAATTTTTCGGATTCTTAGGTTAGAAAAATTCGAGGTAAATTAATTGTTGGAACAAGAAAGAAATTCCCTTACTGATCACATCTCTATTTTTTCCAATTAGAATAAATTGTCGTTTCGATTAACGTGTGGGTGACCACTTTTCCATATTGATTTCTCCACCGAATCACCCATTCAGCATATTCTTCCGTTTAACCTTTTCTATTTTAAACTAAATTACATGTTTACTCTCATATTTTATTTTTTTTATCTCTTAATTTTATTTTCGCTAATCATATTAATCATTTCTGTTACTTCTTCTTCTTCACAAATTAGAGGTTCGTCATCTTCTTAATTTGGAGTTTGATGGTTCAATTTATTTATAATAAAAACAAAGTTCCCCTATTTCCCTAATTCAATAATCATTATCAAGACAAAATTGCAATTTTTACTATTGGACTCAAAACTTCAGCAACTTCATTAGAGAAAATACAATCATTTCTCAATTTCCAAATAACTCAAACAGCAGTATATCATACCTTTTTTTCATTATCTACTAAAGATACAAATATAAAAAATAAGTAAGACAACTCACCCAAAACACTACAAAAGTATAGTTCAAACCACCAAAAATCTCATACCAAATTACTATCGAAAAATCATACATAGAAACCAAGTGAACCTCTAACTCCAAATGACCCAAACAAAAAGCACATTTTTATGCTTCCGCCTCTACAATTACTTTTCTTCTAAGTTAAGTATAGAGTATATAGTCTTTCTCTCAACAATTTTCAAGCGAAAAGAATCACTTTAGATAAATTAATATTCTTTCAATGAACATTTAATACTCTAACTTTTTCCTTGAGCAAACCCAAAGAAAGCAAAAAGATGAGAGACAAAGACTTATAAATTAATGAGACAAAATATATGTTGTGTATCTCGCTCAACATCATTTGTCAGACTCAATTGAAATGAATCGAAGGTTCAAATATATGTGAAAATTAGATATCATACATTCATTCCAAATAAACAATCTTATCTACTACATAAAATTTTACTACAAACATCGCCACCCACCTACCAATATAATACACTAAAGGTTGTTGTTGAATTGAGGCCCCCAAAAGCCTTGAGAAGACAACTGTCAAAGAGGACGAACCTAACTATATATCATACTAGAAGGAAATTGATTACCAATAGGTAATCTTTTTAAATATACTTCCCACGGACCAATTTACCCCTAGTACCTTACTAGCCTCTAATGTAACATATTTATTTCCGCCAAATTAGAGTATGTAAAGGACTCTCCAAGATATGCAAAGATCAAATTAAAAATTAGATTTAGAAAAGTTAACAACTTAACAATTTGTGCAAATTTTAATTCCATTATTTTTTCCCTTTAGATACGACTCGACTCTGTGTAATAAATTAGATGATCTTTTAAAAAATAATTAAACTAAAAAGAAATATCATTGCCTTAAACTTCTCCCAAGATAAATAGAATAAAAAAAAATAAAAATAAAACTTTTTAAAAAATTGGGAGTTTCTTTAAGTAAATTATACTAAAAAAATTAAATATAATTTATCAAAATAAAAAAGAGATCGAGTTTCAAACACACGTTTTAAGTAAAATATCAACGCAATGTCACTATAAATTCAAAAGACAAATCCTTCGTCAAATTTATGTTTTTCTCCAAGTAATTTATATTATGATAACCATCATTATCCTACTAAAATAATTTATATTGACTATAAAATAAAATTGATGGTTTTTAACTTGTTGTCATTAAACAAAACTAGACAATTCATATTTTAAGAACAAATTTTAAATTATAACAATGCATAAAATCCAAATTTAATAGGTTAACATGTTATTTGGCCTAGTTTTGACTAAAAGAGATCATGATTCGTTAACAAAATGTTCATGATTCATGACCTAAACATATGTATATGCATAGAACTAGACAAGCAAACCATGTAAAATGAAAAAGAAAGCATTGATTATAGATAGGTAGTGATTGTGATTCCTTCAAAGAAGATTACTACCAATCCCATGAACATTTTCGTTTTTCTTAATTAATAATAAAGGCATAGAGGTGAAAGGCACAAATACTCACAGAAGAGATGCAAAAAGTGACACAGGCACTCAAGGAAGACCAAAACCGCGTCAATTACCACCCAAAAAAATAAACCGCGTGAATAAAATGGAGGATAACTTTCTAGCCCCACCATCACTAGTATATTCTACCGCGGGAGTTTACACGTGAACTGGTTTTTTTTCTTTAAGAGTCAAGTCCTATATCAATTCAGGAAAAAAATAATTATGAAGGACGTATCTATATCACTTCATGAAGAAAAAAAATTATGAAACACGGAGAGGATGCAATACAGATATATATATATTTTTTTAAAATTGTATATTTGTAATATTTTTTTAAAATACATTACAAATATACAATTTAAATACGTTCATAAATTTTAATAAAAAACTACTAAATGTAGAAGAGTTGCAAACAAAATAGTCATTAATAATTTTTCGTTAGTGTGTAACTATGGTAAGTTGGTGAGTGTATATAATTAACAAAAAATATTTTTATTTTTACAAGATTATTTAAAAAATAATTTTAGTTTATATTGAAATAAAATTTTTATGATTATCTTTTAACTTTAAATTTTTTTAATAATTTACAATTGTGTTTATCATGTAAAAAAAATTAATATAAAAGTGAAAAAAATATAGATTTGTGAATAAATTTTTTATATTGTTATAAATATGTATATAAAAATTCATTTAAAAATATATATTAATTTAATAATATAAATTAATATTGCAAGTATGATAATTTTATAAAGATTAAAAATTATATTTTTATTTTACAGAGACTAAAATTAAAATATTAAAATTTTATATATAAAAAACCGTATTTGACCTAAAATGGATATCAAATGTAGAAATTTAAAATTAAAATAGTAACTGGGGAAAATCAACCACAACATCGTCAACAACCAACATGAGCACCATTGATATTTTCATTTTGTCCCACCAGCATGTTAGTTGATTTTCTATCTAACCTAGGTGTTACTGCATACTACATAGAATATACAAAAAGATCATGCTTCTTTCCTCCGCCTAACTTTCAAAGCTTACCTGTGTCTTTTATGGCAACGAATCCAACATCGAGATTGCCACAGTAAATGTCCAAGAACTTTTCCCTACTTCCCATATTCCAGCTTCAAATACAACTCTAGCCAACATTTTCAAGTCAAAGTTCACTATCCCTTTATTCTAATCCTTAACCAGCTCATCAGAGACCACCTTATGAGCTAACTAATTAGTGGATGGATTCCTTAAGCTAAACGTAACTTTCACATCCTTGTCGCTGTTCTTATTCATATTTTTTTAAAATTGTATATTTGTAATATTTTTTTAAAATACATTACAAATATACAATTTAAATACGTTCATAAATTTTAATAAAAAACTACTAAATGTAGAAGA
This sequence comes from Cicer arietinum, assembly GCF_000331145.2. Lineage (NCBI taxonomy): Eukaryota > Viridiplantae > Streptophyta > Magnoliopsida > Fabales > Fabaceae > Cicer > Cicer arietinum. The sequence continues at coordinate 48,355,408 of NC_021160.2, forward strand.
GTTGCAAACAAAATAGTCATTAATAATTTTTCGTTAGTGTGTAACTATGGTAAGTTGGTGAGTGTATATAATTAACAAAAAATATTTTTATTTTTACAAGATTATTTAATAAATAATTTTAGTTTATATTGAAATAAAATTTTTATGATTATCTTTTAACTTTAAATTTTTTTAATAATTTACAATTGTGTTTATCATGTAAAAAAAATTAATATAAAAGTGAAAAAAATATAGATTTGTGAATAAATTTTTTATATTGTTATAAATATGTATATAAAAATTCATTTAAAAATATATATTAATTTAATAATATAAATTAATATTGCAAGTATGATAATTTTATAAAGATTAAAAATTATATTTTTATTTTACAGAGACTAAAATTAAAATATTAAAATTTTATATATAAAAAACCGTATTTGACCTAAAATGGATATCAAATGTAGAAATTTAAAATTAAAATAGTAACTGGGGAAAATCAACCACAACATCGTCAACAACCAACATGAGCACCATTGATATTTTCATTTTGTCCCACCAGCATGTTAGTTGATTTTCTATCTAACCTAGGTGTTACTGCATACTACATAGAATATACAAAAAGATCATGCTTCTTTCCTCCGCCTAACTTTCAAAGCTTACCTGTGTCTTTTATGGCAACGAATCCAACATCGAGATTGCCACAGTAAATGTCCAAGAACTTTTCCCTACTTCCCATATTCCAGCTTCAAATACAACTCTAGCCAACATTTTCAAGTCAAAGTTCACTATCCCTTTATTCTAATCCTTAACCAGCTCATCAGAGACCACCTTATGAGCTAACTAATTAGTGGATGGATTCCTTAAGCTAAACGTAACTTTCACATCCTTGTCGCTGTTCTTATTCAAGTGAATGGGTTGTAGCACAATGGCCCTCGAGAGCTCCACGGAGCCATAAAACACTGAGACATAGAAACGGTCAACCATTAGTTCTACCTTTTTGTTTGGATTTGTTATGCTTAGTTCTATCTCGTACATGCCTTTGAGCTCCGAATCAGAGATACTGAAATCGGACACAGATTGAGTTGACACGAAAATGAGGTTCATGGGGGTCCATGACATTCCAAGCTATAGCGATGATAACAGTTAGAGGACCTGGGTGTTGAAGTACTAGTATGAGGTTCTAGCTAAGACTCCATGTAGATTTTGGAAGTATGTGCTACAAGTTATGCTATAGCTAGAAGGCAAAGAAAAATTTTGGCTGAGTTTTTTGTACTTTCTCTCTTTAGCAACAAACAATTAACAATCATGAAATAGAAGTGTGAAGGCGAATGTGTAGTGTAAAAAACAGAAGGGTATAAAAAGAATGGGCAAAGAAAGAAAAAGTACGAGAATGAGTATAGGTGACAATTACAAACGGCAAAGTATATACTATATTTAAATATTGTAATAACCATGAGGAGGTAGCAATTCTGACGTATACAATGGTATACTTTAAACTAAATTGGAAGCAGCTTCAACGAAGCATCTTGGAAATAAACATGAATCTGAGAAGTGAGAATCTAACATTAAGAGGAACTACACGTATATGCACGCCTAATTTAGGATAGTGAAAGTGTTACCAATCTGCCAATTAGAAAATAGTACGCTTCTGTAATAAAAGTGCTTGTGCCAAGTCTATCGTTAAGATCACCTATCTGCTTTTTTCAATTTATGAATGAATAATTTTATTATTTACAAAGCATTCATTCCAAATTGTTAGTTTCAGTGTTGTTTGATCCATCAAATCCTAATTCTCGTTGACCACATCTAGGAAGATCTAGAAAGTATTGAAGTGAGCATCAATTTAACTATGCTTGGCCAGAGCGTATACAATTGACTGTAAGTTGATGTTATTTATTTGAATTGTTACTATTTACAGCAGCATAAGGATACTGAAAGAATGAAAAAATGAGAGAAGAAATTATAACGTGTTATTTATCTTAATTCAAGTGGCACTTGAAAAGCTATGTCCTACTATTAAGCAATAAAAAGTATCAAAGACAAGCAAACATACAAGGAATAAAGATACCTCATTAATTACGTCCCCCACTTTCCTCAACCACCAATCCTTTTAGACTCTTAGCCAACCAAATGGCTGTCTCCCTTGGGGAGACCTTATCTTTTCCAAAGGGCTTCAGAACAACTGCAAGTTCCTCCAATCTATTTTGTTGCAGCAAATCTGCAGATAATTCTAACAGCCCTTCAAGTGCATCAGCTCTCTGCTTGGAAGATTTAACATCCAAAGATTCCTTAGCTGGTATTTCTTCTTCGGATGTTGGAGGGTTATATTTGGTATATTTTGCGGAATCAGGAATTTTAACATCTTGCGCCTCAACACAAGGATGGTCGGAAATACTTGACTTCAAGCTCAAGTTTCTGATTTCCAAATTATCAGTGGTATTTGACTTCAAGCTAGCAGCCTCAGAGAAGTTTGAAGATTTAAGTGACAAAGGAGTTCCTGTGTTTCTCATTTCTAAACCATCCTTTACAATATTGATAAGTTTACCGATATCTACATTTGTAACTCCCATGTCCATTGATTCCTTTACCGGAAGCTCACTCCCCATACGATAACTGCTATGGCGTATAACATGGATGATATCATCAAAAGCTGGGGGAAGATGACCATAAGCTGTCGTTTCAGTTGCTGGGTTCTGTAAAACCATTCCCTCCTCTTCTTGTAAAACGTTCTGGCTTGAGATTGTAGTAGATATAATCAGAGCCCTTTCCCTCACCATGAATTTGTCATCACCAGTGGAGATGCACATAAGTTTTGGCTGGTCAACATTATCAGGCCTATTATTTGGCAAACTTACTGGACTAACTTCACTAACAGACTTTTCTTCAGATATGGGGAGTGGATGTTTGAGAGAATTGGTTGAAGCTATTTCCTTAGAAACATCTGGAAGGTCTTTCATTTCTCGTGTGACTTCGGCAGAGGGATCAAGATACTCACAACCAGCAGATGTAGTTGTTTGATTTATGAGACAACTGTCATTATTAGTAACGGTATTGTGAAAAATTGGTGTAAATGGAGAGGTTTCACCAGACAAATTTTCAGCAGGTCCACTGTTGTCTGAACGTGATTCCACATTTTCAGTATGATTAAAACTCCCATTTTCATGAACTTTGGGTTCACTCAAGTCAATAAACGTGGTTGCAAAGTCAGAAAGTTCGAATCTTTGAATAGAGACTGAAGTTGAGACAGAATTGCTGCTGTCTGTTTGCATTCCTTTGGTGCTGCTTTCAAAAGACTTGAATGGCTCTCTAGAAACATGTGGTAGATGACCATAAGTCAACTGATGATGGCTCATATTAGGCTCCTGAGCTATTTTTTTTGGACTTAACCTTCCTTCATAATTTTCTGCATTTGCCATATCATGCCCAGCCTGCCTTATACGTCCTGGAAACGAGGGTGGCTTAAGTAGGCTTGGAGGAGTCTTTTGTTTTGGCTTGACAGGAACTCTAACTTCTGCTACTACTTGTTTGACAGGACCTGATGGTGATGCCACATTATGTCGAGGTTTAGTTTTTGGTGTAGATTCTATCATTGGTAGCTGTTGGCATGGATTGATACACAAGAAATAAGGGTCAGTGTCCTAATGAGATCTTTATACGTAACTAATAGTGCAGTATATCATTTCTAATTGTAATGTACCTGATGCTTTGAAGTATGTGATCCCTGGAATCGTTTTGCAGAATTAAGGGTTGCTTTTGAAGGTACAATAGTTGGCACCTCTAAAGTAGGCTTCAAACCAGTAACACTTTCGGGTTTGGGCAATTTAGACAATGTCTCTGTATTTATTTTCTGTATTGATATACCACCAGCCTTCAACCGATTGCCTCTCATTGGATAACTTGTCTCTCTAACGTTTTCATGTTTTGGTGCCATCATGACATTCTTAATTGTTTTCGGTTGCTTAGATCTAACATAAGAGTGGTGTTCAATGTGAGTTTGCTTCCTAACCTCCTGTTTATCAGTTTTTGCATTGACATTGCTGGAGCTATTTCCTTCTCCACCAAGCATGAAAAGATCAGACCCATCATCATTAATCGATGCCAGGTCTACCTCAGTGATTTTGCCATCGCCCTTGGTCACTTCTTTTGCAATGTTTCTCTCATGTGACATCAAACTACCTTTGCCACTACTCAAACAATTACTGTTATCACTTTCGGTTAAAATTTTTTGAGGATCATGGACAGCAGAGATTGTCTTTTCAGGAGAAGAGGCTGTTGGAGGACAGAGAGATGAACAATATTGGTGAACATAAGGCTGCAAATAAGGGTGCTTTAAGATTTCGGATGCCTGTGAGATACATAAAATGAAAATTTTCAGGTAAGTAATGATAGGAAGCCTGTTTCACATTGAAAATAATGTTACTCTTTAAGAGAGGCTTACTGTTGGGCGATGCTCAGGGTTTTTTCTCAGCATGCCTTTTATCAGTGTTTTCCTGTGTGTATGAATTACAGTTTAAGATTTCCAGAACACATACATGCGCAGAGATGAAAGTAAAGAAGAAAACAAAACTCATCCTCCGATCTATATGAATAGCAGAAAAAGATAAAGATAATTTGGCATGCATTTTTGTGGTTCTGATAGTTCTCAACTTCATTTTCACAGATGCTGCCTACCGGAAACCAATGGCATTC
>NC_021160.2:48360673-48361314 GCF_000331145.2 Cicer arietinum
CATTCCTGAGAATTAACAAAATTTGAAGTTGTTCAACAAATGCAGTGTTTAACTGTACCCTTAAGTTCACCCACACCAACATGTGCATCTATACTAGTAATTACATCTTTCTACCATAGCAACTTGACTTTAACGGGCAATTTCAACTCAATTAGTCACTTTCTTTTTATTTTTTGGGGATTGACCTCTCCCAAGTCCCAAACATTTCTTTTTTCATACATATGCAACCAAGGATCAAACCTCCGACCAAATGGTTAAACGACCCAAGCATCTACGACTTGTGTCACACCATGTTGGTGCATGACTTTCTATTAACAGGATGATAGTTCATGGCAAGCTTAGCAAAATTTGCAACTTACAAGGACGGAGAATAACAGGGAGGCAAAGAACCAATAGAGGAACGGTTTATCTTGCTTATCAATCCTGTCATATCCTGAAACAGTACCATTCTTATCAAGAAAAAAGATACATGAGAAGATACCTCTACATACATAAGTATCATACAATAGTGTAGAGAATCAGAAAAAGCATAACCAACTGAAAATCACCCAGCAATTCTATCAACAAAGTTCTGGAAATGGAAGAAAACCGAATTTTAGGCAGTACCCTCGGTAAAAAATTTGTTATATAATTTTATTCCT
>NC_021160.2:48361324-48387356 GCF_000331145.2 Cicer arietinum
ATGTATGCAAATTGATACCTTGCCATTTATGTTTGCATAATATGCTACTTTACTAACTTGAATGAAGAAATGAAATACATTGAGATTCTCTCTATTGGAGAGTTCCATTACTATAGTTTTGTGTGTATAAAGTAATATAAATGTTTAATGTATATCACATGTTCAAGAAACGTGTGTCTATATATACACAACTATAATAATGGAGCTCTATTTCTTTTGAGAAATTGAGAGGATCCCTACCCATCATTCATTTATGATTTGCCGGTAGTGCATTAAATGAATTTAAGATTATGCCATATCTATAACTATAAAGCATCAAGTGAAAATAGAGGAAATCTTACATAAGCTTTGAAAGCAGGGCGGTGAGCAGCCATCTCATATATACAACACCCTGAACAACAAAATGGTATTAAAACAACAGTGAAACCAATAGAAGATATTCATAATAAAAAACAAAAAGTTACCTAGTGACCAAATATCAGATTTGAATCCATAAGGGATATCTGCAAGCAGTTCAGGACACATATAGTTGGGAGTTCCTACAACCTGCATACAAATATTTAAAACAATTATAACCGGTGACTGTACTTTATTATGAAATAAATGCAATACTATTATATAAACTATGTTTCGATCCTTACAAAATATGAGAAATAATAATGAAAGAAAAGTACATTACACCATAGTTTTAAGTAATATCAGATTCAAGTAGAAACTAAAACCTTTTTATTGCTAATAGTTGCCTATTGAATTTGGACACAAGGAATCTAATTTATTCCACTCAAACAAGACTCCATTTCTATCTCCATGTTTCTTATCTTTCCTTTCAAAAACATAGTATTATTGACTATTGAGAGAAACAAATAAGAACAACACCACACCTTGTGTGCCAATTATGAAATATTCTCCAGACTACAAACACAAGTTATAAGTACCAAATACCATCTTGGTTACATTAACATACACCTACCTAGTACCTTCAATATAGAACTTAGACAGTTTTAAGTGTTGCTGTGATCAACTCAAAACAGTAAGAAAAATAAAATCCAAAGATAACAAAAAAATAAAGGAAAAAGTGGAAGCACTTGAACATATTTAGTTATATGCAGGAGGAAATTGTTCCAAGGATTTCAAGACTATGTATTAGTCTTTTAGTTCGGCTATTATAAAGAGTGTTGAGAATTCAGATTAGTAGCAGAGCAATAAGAATAAAATGAGCAGTATGGTGTGAAGGAACATATCATCCGAGCAATTAAAGTGATTTTGATTGCTATTATTTACTCAATGCTTACCGGTGCCGTGATACTTAATGACAAACATAGTAACAAATAGAGGTTTCTGTTCTTATGAACAAATTATGTTCTGGGGAACATGATTTGGGAGGGAGATGTCCAATAGAACTGCATGATTTCTGAGTGTGAGCATTACTATATGTCACCATTATGAGAGAGAAAAATGGCGAAGTGGGAAAAATGTGAAGATTGAAAACCCTAAACTCATAACTCTGCTTCAGTGCTTCTCTCAGCATGTAGGATACATCAATATTATGGAAACTTGTCAGAACAAAATTTAGCATGAACCCTTACATCCTTTAAAAATAAGTTTAAAATCATAGAAGACAAAGATGAAAGCAACAAGTTTTCAATTTCACACGTACCGAAGAAGTCAAATCATCTGCTTTTAGTGTCTTAGCAAGCCCAAAATCCCCTACATAAATATCAGGAAATTATAGGCAAAATAAGGATGAAGAATTAATCAATCATCAATCTCCAATGCTATAAAAAATGGTATAATATATAATATGAACTCACCCAGTCGAACATCCTGATCCTTTGTAAGAAAGATGTTAGAACACTGTCAGAAGAGTTTGACAAAATTTAGCTTGGTATATTTTCAAGTGGAATTTAAAAAGAATATAAGGCCATGTAATACCTTTAGGTCACGGTGTAAAACAAAATTTGAATGCAAGTATTCTACTGCCAAAAGTAATTGAGTAACCCATTTGCAGAGTTTCTGAGGAATGTCAAACACTTCCAATGTAAGCAAGCAAAATATTTAAATAAAAATCCAAAATTTAGGAGAGACGAAATATAAACAAAATTACCTCCTCGGGAAAATAAACCCCATTTGATTTTTTCATCAATGCAGCCCTGAAAAGATTTGAAGGGAAAACAATAAATTTTAAACAATCGAGGTTTTTGGGCTCATAAACTTTTACATGACACTCTGATTACAAGTTTTATCCGTAGACTCACACGTCTCCACCTTCACAGTATCCAGTAACAATGCAGACATAACAACCCTACAATCCAACAAAAAAAACAATCACAAACTTAGCTAAAAAGGAACCAATCACAAACTTATGATACAACTTTTTCTATTTTACAACCCAGAAAATTTAACAAATTGTTGAAGTGTGTTAGAACAAGCGAGTGATCCAAGTAATTATGAAGTAAAAGAAATTGGTATTTATAATACTTTTACTATTAAAACTAAAACTTAGCATAAACTCTTAACTCGATGCAATAACTTTTTATCACTCTTAAACCAAACCGAGATTTGGCGGCAAAATCCATTTTGACTTACAACCAAATACTTGTATTTACTAACATGGTTTATAGAATATACTATATATTCATTTTTATAAAATGTCGGTGGATAACAAATTCATTTCGATTTATTTATCATTTTCAAATTTTAAATTTACATGAATTATTTCTTTATTTATATAAAACAACTTTTAGAATTATGTATATAGAAACCGATGGTGTAAAATCCATTCTTATCAATGAAGTACAAATACATATACACACACTTATCCCAGACAACATGATAATAGTAATAATTCAATAAAATAAATTAATTAAATACAACTAATATCAAACTCGGGATAGACCTTCAATCGGTGTTACAGAGATACTTATCCGAAGCAATGTGAAACCAAAGTTATGGGACGAGGAGTATCTCACCTTCTCAACCCAAGCCTCCTTGAATTCTACAATGTAAGGGTGTTTAATTCGAGCAATAAGAGCCATCTACAATTATCAAAAATCAACTAAAACAGTTCAAATCAACAAGCAAGAAAAACGATAAACAAGTAGCCACAAAACAAAAAACTACTACCTCTTGATGAGCAGATCTTCTGCACCGTTCAGTTTGCCTTGCAAGCCTAATTTTCTTCAACACGTATCTACAACAACAATAAATAAACGAAAGCTTCATTTCTCAAATTCTTTCGAAATCAAACACAACACAATACACAAATGGCGCGAACGTTAAACGTACTTCTTCTTCTCCGATTTATGGTTAACGAGAATCGCAGCACCGAACGCACCGCGACCGATCTGCTCCATGATCTCGTATTGATCCATCATAGACACCATTGCAAATGCAAATTCGATTCACCAAAACACCAAACCGCAGAAAATCAATAGCAATTTCACTTTAATTTCAATTTCATTTCTAACGGTTTGCGTTTTCTACTACATTGCATTTGCAATGGAACGGTTTTGAAATGAAGTTTTCTAGTTTTTTTTTTTTTTTGTTATTCCTCTTTTTGTCAATGCGGTTGTGACTGCTTTGGCTACACTCAACTGTCTCTTACACACTCACGTTGACATTAATTATAACAATTAATAATTATCAATTACTATTATTTATGGTAAAAGTGATTGTGCCAGCAGCGTGACTATTTTGTGCAGTAATTGCGTTGATTACGTTCTTTATTAAAAAGAAGAAGAACTAGTTTCTCTCTCTAAGTGAGCATAGCATTAGAACAATTTTTAGAGAGAGAGAGAGTAAGAGCGAGATGGTTAGGACTTGGGGGGCATACACCGACAGATGGTACCAACTACTTTTCCACCTTTCAATTTTCGGTCTTTATTGTTTCAATTTTCCTAAATTTCGTTTACTTTTTTTTTTAACTAAAATATTTTTCGTTTACTTATTAAAACGTCCATTAATGGCTATTTTAAATCTGAGATGTATCAACTTCATGTAGTAATATCGTACCGGATGGTGTTAATTGTGAATTTATGAGTGGAAAGTTCTGCTAAAAAATTATGAGAAGAAAGTAACGGTTTGAAAATTGAATTTCTGTTTTCGGTGACATTAAAAATAATTAGAAAGGAAAATAAGAATTGGTAAAGTTAGCTAAAAAAACCTTTTGGATTTTATCAACAAAAACACTTTTGGAGATTCTTCTTTTCTTCTATGTGAAGAATTAGTTACGAAGCAAGATAGCCAAGAAAGGCATGATGTCTATCTTAAAAATGTATTTTTACTGCAGGCGCATCTTCAGCCCGCCGATGAAAATCTCTGTTTATAGTGCAAAAGCGAATCACATCAATCAATATAATTTCATTTCATGCTTGCTATCATTGGACGGACGGAGACAGTAAATTTCAAATTAACCAAAAATAAAAACAATATTTCATCATCATAGTACTGTTTCTACCTAGTCGTCTTGCTTACAATGGTACAACCAATCATCACTACTTTTACCTTAAACTTCTGCTACAAGTACTTGTAGCGGTAACGAAATAAGTCTAAACATTCACGGTTACACTGCGTTTAGTTTAGGATTAAGTAAATGGTTAAATTTTATGATGGACCACCGTCATAATAAATCTATTATGGGTTTATTTTTAATTATTTTTAAAAATTTCAATTATATTGTTAATATTTATTTTAAGTATAAATTCAAATTTATTCTTATTTTTATATTTAAAAAACGATTATTTGATTGATGTTAATTCAATGAGTTAAATTTTTATATTTTTATTGAATTGATTTCGATCGAATTATTGTTTTAACAGTATAGATCAAGAAGATGTTTTAGTAAATGTTATTTATCTTTGTTAATAATTTTAGATAACTTTTACACATTGACTAAAGATAGATCACCTGTGAAGGTAAACCACTATAGTATTCGAATGAGTAAATAATATTTCAATGTCAATTAAAATATATTGACAACATATACATTAACTTGAATAGTTTATTGGAACATCATGACAAGCTCAAAGATAAAGAGCACTACCAAAAACTATCATAGTTGGCCTATCAATTTTGAATACACATGATGGATAAACTAACCGTACTAATATTAATATAATGTGATCAATTAATATTTTGTTTACTAAACTCAAGATATTGCTATGGATGAGTTGTTTCAAAGAACAATTTTCTCCACTTTCTACGACGACAATCTTCTCTGACATATCTTGAATCAAATCGGAGTTCAATCCAATTCCACTCAAAGAGTGGAAAGCAATATAATCGGAGATAAACGGTTAATCGGATGAAATTCGGGAAAATTGATCTAAATTGGCATTTCTACCATTTTTAATGATTGGACCAGATTTTTCAATTTCTTCTTTTAAAAATAAAATAATTTTAAAATAAATCTTATTTTGCAGATTGTGTGAAGCGGGCCTACCTTACATGCTCCAACAAGCCTAAATCATGGCAAAATGTCATTTTCTATTTTGGAGTAGTAGACACTTTAATTTATATCGATATACTCTATAATCCTCAACAATCCCTGCCTAAATTTTTCAATGTGTGACGTAGTTTAATATTTCACAAACTTTGACTTCATTAGTAGCTTAATATTATAATAACTTGCCTAATTAATATTTAATTTAACATAAATTATTAATTAAATATTTTAATTTTATCATTTTGTAGAAAAGATCAATAATAATCACCATTTAAAAAATTGTAAAAATAGTTAAAATATAATAGATCTCCTGATTTTTCTCACTTGTCTACTCTATTTGTTTAATAATATCTTTTCATGGCTTAATTTAATCACAATTTTTTTCATTTTTACTATACAAATACTATTAATTTTGAGTGGTATGAAGTGATGAATATAATGTTTTTTTTATGCTTGTTATTAATTTAAAATTAAAAGATTTAACTATTATCAATTTGACCTTGATTAAACCTTCCATTATCAATTTAAGAAAATAAATACGAGCAAAAATATATTATTGTCCTAATTAATTTTATTATTAAATCATTAATAAGAAACACAAAAATAATTGTCATGTTTTACATTTTAGATTTTATTATATTGATACAATAGTTACGTAACTGTCATTTATATTTTTTCCTGATACAATAGTTACGTATATGTCATTTATATTTTTTTCCTGAAGCAGTCATTATCAATTATATAACTAACTACTCTCTAATTGGCTAAAATCCTCTAATTTTAAAAAAATATATATTTTATTTCAAAAAATATTTTATTGTATTTTATTTTAAAAAATACTTTAATTAAAAAATATTTTATAGTATGAAACCACTAGAAATATTAACGGTATTTTTTATTATATAAGTTATTTATCCTTAAAAAAAATCAAAATTTCATTTTTATTCTTTATAAAAAAATATGTGCATTTTTCATTTTTTGAATTATCATTGATATAAAAAAACATGACACTAATATTAAAATAATGCGGGATAGATATTTATAATTGATGCTTAAAAACATAAGAAAAATATTAATCAATGATAAATATAAAAAATCATAAAATAAAGATTTGTCATTGATACATAAAAAATTACCTGACAAATATATGTCATTGATGAGTATTTATAAATCATGCACAAAAAACACCAAACCAATATTTACAAGTGATATATATATATATATATATATATATATATATATATATATATATTGATAGATATAAATAAATAAGATTTATGAATGGTAATATAAAACTATTTGTAAAATATTCAGAATTACTAAATTATTTTTTGATGTCTAAACAAGACATATATAAAATACGAATGATATATTACATTTTTTGACCTCTAAATATTTATCAATGATAAATAAAATTATATTTTCTTGCTAGTTAAATCTCGAACCAATATCTACGTTAGTTCAATATTCACAATATTACTATGATTGTAACTCTTATAAATTGGATATACAAAAAGTGTTAATAACCTAAGGGAAAATATATTGATTTCTTAATTTAATTTGAAGTAATAATTTTTTCTTTTAATTTAATTATTTAATTAATTTAAAATAATGATTTGATTTTTATGTCTTAAAATTACAATGATATATATATATATATAGATATATATTAAATTTACAAAATTGATTATCAATTTCAAAAAAATTTATATATTTAAATTATCCTTAACTCAAATATTCGAATAAACTCATATATTTATTTACAAACGATAACAACATTATATCCTACAAATAAAAATTCATCAAAATAATATATTCTTTGGTTTTTATCTTTCACCAATTGCAAATATAGATTTTTTATTTGATAAATAAGATGTTTTTGTTGAAGATAAAAATATGACTTTGTTTAAGAATTTAAATTATGAATTTAATAAAAATTTGAATTTTGTTTAAAATGATAATTAAATTTATGTAATGATTAATTTTATAAAATTCTTGTAATATTATTTTATGACATAAAAATACTATAAAATTAAGTAAATGATAAATTAAAAAAAAAATTAAACAATTGCAGAAAGTATTTTGGCCAAGGTGGATAAAGAGAATCAGAAATGGGATGGCCACATGTCCCGAAAAGAGTTGTATAGACTCAGAAAGGAAACATGACGTATATTTGAGGCTCCTATTTCCCCTTTTCAAATCAAAATCATTAAATCATATCCTTTATATTATACACTGCACTTTTTTAGTTCTTAATTCACAATTGATATCATATTTTTTAAGATAGATTTGCATTTGGCAGAACCTGCCAGCCAGGTGATTTTTAATTACCGATGATGCTTACAAGTGTTATAAAAACATACCAAAATAAAAAAATTATTTTATTTTTTTACTTTTTATAAATTAAAAAAAGTAAATTATACAACTTTCAAATTTTTTTATTTTTATTTTAATTATTTTAATAAATGTGACAGTATTTGTTAACATTTTCTTTTAATTAATTATCACAAAGTGGCATGTAAGTCTCGACAGCCACATGTCTAAGACGGCTCTGTCACAACAGATATCAGTGAAAATGTACAGATATTGCTTCCTCATTAGTGTATTTTTAATCATTTCTTTTCAAATGGCTGCATGAGCCATCATTCATATTAAATTAATACTTCAAATATTCACATACATCATACACCACTATAAATATGTGTTTCCTTCACCATTATCTGCATGCACTTTAATCTTCTTCTCTTCAATATGGCTTCAAAATTAATCTCTGTCTTTATACTTGTTCTCTTTTGCTTGCTTCTTATCAGGGACACTTCTGGTCTGTCATTAATTTTCTCTTCTTCTTTTTTTACTACTTCATTTTTAAAAATTTGTTTTGTCTAGTGTATTGTTTTATTCGTGTTAGCTTTTAGAGTACAAGCATTCATTTTATAAATAAAATAAATAATGTTTGTTTACTTGTAGGTTGCAGTTCTGCATATGCATGCTTTGATACTAATGGTGGAAGTCTCAAAAGTATTCATATCAGGAAGGTTTGTCAAACTTTTTTTTTTGGCTTTTAGTATATATAAAATATTTATGCATTAATATGTATCATCATTATTATTATTTATTTATTTATTAATTAATTAATAATAATAAGTACATATAAAAACAGGGTTTTTCTCTTTTGTCCATTCTGTTATCTTTGAAGATAAATTTGAATTTTTTCAAACAATATAGTTGTTTTTTTTTTTAGATTTTACTTTCCTAAAGAATTGGTTATATATATGTATGTTGTACATTTCTTAACTCTATATGATTGTGCAGATGCTGTTTGGTTTGAAGGATAAAAAATCAAGTTTAATGGTTAATCTCAAAGGATCTTCAACAAGGATCAAGTATGATGAAAAATCATTGATTGGAGAGTTGAGGAAGGTTCCTACAGGTCCAGATCCACTACATCATCATAACATTGGCAACCCCATTAAGCCTGAAACTCCTTAAACTTACTGAAGAAATTAAACTTGTTAATTTATGTATTTTGATCTAGTATTTGTTACATGTGGACATGTGAAAAAGAAAAAACAAGTTTAAGTCTAGTAGTTTTGTTTTGTCTTGTTTTTTGAATATGTATCTAGGTAATTTCTGTTATTTTTAGTACTTATTAAGATGTTCGTAAGCTTGTGCACTAAATTTTATTTATCATCATCTATCTATATACCATGAATAGTAGTCTTTATTATTTTTGGGAATCTTGTTTTTTTTATAAAAAAAATTGGAAAATAAGAAATTAGTATTTAATAAAGTGACATTGATATTTATTTTACAATTGTCATTTTACACTAATAATCATTTTAAAAATTTCTTAAAAATAATTTAAATTTAGTCAATTAAAATTAAAATAACAAAGAAAAACTCTCACTAATAAAATTAAAAACTAATAGAGGTTTGATAAAAATGTAAGTTTAAAAAAAATGGAAAAAGTTTGAGAGGAACATTATATTTTTTGGCATTATCCTACTTACAGCTATAATTTACGATTGGACAGAAACAACATTGACATGATATATTTTTAGCTTCTTTCGCTTGGATACTACAAAAATATAGTACTACTATATCTGCAGCAGATATACTTCAGTTCAAAGACTCTGTAATAAATATAACTAACCTGAACGAAGTTTCTATTCTCTAATGGTTGCTCATGCTGACGTTGCTTATTTGTAGGATATTACAGCAATCATCACTTTTTTGACACAACTGGATTATTTTCTTTTTTTTTAATACCCAAAAATCATTAGTTTGCATTTTGCAATATTCCAGAAGCAAATTTGGCAAAATGCTCTCTTACCAGGTTAACAAAGGTGGATATTTTAAGGATTTGAAATATTCTACATTTTGTATTTTTGTGTATGCTATTAAATAGTATTCTATTTGTCTCGTTATGATTATAATATACTATATTATTTCAAACAATTTAAGAAAACATGTTCATTATTAATTTAATTGATAAAGATAAATTTAAATTTACTAAAAATTAAAAAACTCGCAAATAATATATAATAGTAAAATACTTATAAATCTTTTAACAGAATCAAAGTTACTGAAATACACATATTTTATTAGATATATAACATTGATGAATTGATTGACCAAAAAGTATATCTTAATAGAAGTTGAAAAAACAAAATGAAATTCTCTAATAATAATGGAGTTGGATTTATGGAAACATCCTCAATTATTTGATCCGGCTGATTTTAAGGTGTAATAGATTCAACGATATCATAGTGTAGTGGGTTTGGACCTGCAGGAGCCATCATCAATCCTTAGATTTTGGGTTTATTTTTAGACCTCATAGAGTCACCGATATTATTATGTAATGGGTTTGGACCTGTAGGAACCATCTCCAATCCTCTAATTTTGGGCTTATTTTTAGACCCCATAGAGTCATCGATATTATTGTGTAATGGGTTTGGACCTGTAGGAACCATCCTCAACTCTACTTTTGGGCTTATTTTTAGACCCCATAGAGTTACCGATATTATTGTGTAATGGATTTGGACCTGTAGGAACTATCCTCAATCCTCTAATTTTGGGCTTATTTTTAGACCCCATAGAGTCACCGATATTATTGTGTAATGAATTTGGACCTGTAGGAACCATCCTCAATCCTCTAATCTTGGGTTTATTTTTAGACGCCATAGAGTCACCGATATTATTGTGTAATGAATTTGGACCTGCATGAACCATCCTCAATCCTCTACTTTTGGGCTTATTTTTAGACCCCATAGAGTCACCGATATTATTGTGTAATGGGTTTGGACCTGTAGGAACCATCCTCAATCCTCTAATTTTGGGTTTATTTTTAGACCCCATAGAGTCACCGATATTATTGTGTAATGGATTTGGACCTGTAGGAACCATCCTCAATCCTCTAATTTTGGGCTTATTTTTAGACCCCATAGAGTCACCGATATTATTGTGTAATGGGTTTGGACCTGTAGGAACCATCCTCAATCCTCTAATCTTGGGTTTATTTTTAGACCCCATAGAGTCACCGATATTATTGTGTAATGGATTTGGACCTGCAGGAACCCTCCTCAATCCTCTACTTTTGGGCTTATTTTTAGACCCCATAGAGTCACCAATATTATTGTGTAATGGATTTGAACCTGTAGAAACCATCCTTAATCCTCTAATTTTTGGCTTGTTTTTAGATTCAATTAAGTCAACGATACTATAGTGCAGTGGGTTTGGAGCCGAAGGAACCATCCTCAACTCTCCTTGTTGATCAAGCTTCAAAATATTTCTTTTATCTTTCAAACCAGACAACATCTGCAAAAGATGAGCTTTATTTAGATATCTTGAATATCCTAACATAAAAAACTCTAAACCTTTCTAAAATAAAATAAAAATCTTGTTTCTTTTACTCAATAAAAATCTTGTTAATGTCATCTTCATCGGTAAGAACTGAAAAAGAGAAAAACCCAGCTTATTTTTTCTATGAATAAAAATCCTACTTCTTTTATATAAGTATTTTTATAAAGAAAACCCTGCTTTCTTTGTACTGCATTATTTATTATTTATTTAATTTAATATTAATACACAAACAAGCCTATTATAATAGTGTGACAAACCTTTCTGTTTTCAATCTCATTAAGACTTTGTCCATTAGCATCAACGTAACCTGCAAGTAAACAAATATTTATAATATTAATAAAAAATTACTCAATAAACACGTGCAACTCTGATTTATCCAAAACGCGTTTTTTAAAGGATCTAAAATATTGTTTCATGGTACACGTGTTTTTACAAATATTTCATCTTATCATAATTAATTCATATTAGTATTTTTCAATTCAACTATAACTTAAAATTGTATTTACAAAGATTCTAATGCTACCAACAATTTTCTATCCTTGTTTATTACTTAATTAATGAATCGAAAATCCAATTTTGTTTGGATCAATGTAATGTTACTTATTTTTTATTTATTATATGAATGAATGTTGTTTATACTTTATACTATAAAAACTACTAACATGAATAAAACAATGCACAACATAAATCCATGTTTAAAAAAAAATTAAAATTGTGAGAAAAGGAGAAGAGAAATAGAATATTGACAAACCAGAAGACTCCCTTATTAAAAGCAATGAAATAAGCACAAGAATAAGGACAGAGGTTGGAATGAATTTTGAGTCCATTGAAGGGAATTGAAAAATATAGGCGTGAGTGATGTTTTTGGTGAATAATAATAATATTCCATATGCAAGCACATATTTATATATAGTGGTGTGTGTGATTTTAGGGTTTGAACGATTGTTAATGGTTCCATGCTACAATTTTGAAAACAAATCATTAAAGCACAATATCACGTTCTCCCTAAAAAAAAAAATAGAGCAATCTTATGTAATTCGTCGAATTGAGTAATTGATTTTATTTTATTTTTATTTATAATCGAATTGCCTAATTGATAGTGAGTACAAATCTGTATTAGTTAAATATATATGATGAAAAAGTGAATAAAGCAAAATTAACCCAAAAAGATTTTTATTTTTATTTTTATTAAAAAGGAATTTTATTTTCAAATCTTGGTTTGGAACATAAATAAATTACGAGCCTACGTCATGTATTCCTTTCCGACCAGTCACTACAACTCTTGTATGGGACATGACCCCTAATTGTTAGTGTTAAACGATCTATTGTGTAACTATTTAAATAATAAATAAAATCATTAATCACACCATCATTAGCTCCAATCTATTACTATTGAGATTTGATACCGACAAGATTTGGTGAGGAAAAACGTAAAAAATTAAAATCTTAGACAATATTTTGTAAGTTAATAATATTTTGCAATTCAATATATTCATGAGATTTTTTTTCATATATAATATATATACTTTTTTTATATCAAATCAAATTATACAGTTGAATATGAATTATTCATGGCATCTTTATCAAATCAGATATATAACTCTGGTTAATTTCAAATTTTATTTTACAAGTGATACCTTAACAAAATAACATATTACTAATTATATCTAGATTTCTAATTTCTAATTATATGAGGTTGTATTTTTGAAAAGAATGAGAATGTATTTTTGTAGGACAGAATATTATTCATTATATTTAGATTGGTAATATTTTGGGAATATTTTTTTTAATTTTTAGTCTTTTTAATAAATAATAATACCTTTTTGCGACAAATATTTTTTATTTTAAAATTGACCAACATCTTTACTAATTATATATTATATAATTCAAAATTTGTAATATATTTGATTTTTTTTCTTCATATTTTATAACGATTCTTTACTAATATCATGTTATAGATGTTATAATAAGATTAAAAAAAAAAAAGACTACGCTATTGATTACAAACTTACAAAAACAATTGCTACAGAATTAGAAAACGATGAGTATGCGTTTTAGTTATGGAATATCGAGTCTTTCTCGGTTATTTAAAACACTTCATTCTAATAATATAAAATGTTTTAGTTATTTTGATTGATTTATTTATATATGTGAAAAATCATGTGCAACTGAATGCAAAAAACTGATGTACAAAGTGAGTGGTTCACTACCAAGTTTCTAAATGATATTCTTGGAAGTCAATTCAAAATCTAAAAAGCATGGAATTTCATCCCACGTATGAAAAAGAGGATCAACATTTTAAGGTCTTTAAGAATTTATTTGACCATTAAAATTTGTACATTTAATTTAGAAGAATAAATTTATAGAATTTATTGAAATTGTCAGTATTAATATCATTTTGGAACAAATTAAATTCTCTATTCTATAAATAAGGAGACTTGAAAAAATGTGAAGTATTTTTAAATTTGAGTGATTATAAAAAAAAATTGAAAAATCTCTATTTGAGTGTTCATACAAAGAATTGAGGTATCCCAACCATATCATAGTAAGAGGATAGTCTTGATGATCATTTATTGAGTGAATAGGGAATGTTATCATTATTTATAATTTTTTAAGTAAGATAATATTAAAAGAGTAATACACGTGTTAAGTTAAATTATAAATTGCTGTAATTTTATTTGAATTTAGATGTTTCTGCATACCTCATACCTCATGCAAGACCATAGAAAACCATTTGAAAATTTATAATAATAAAAATAAGATATAATCAACCAATTTACAAATTTTATTTTTGAGCGAAAAGTTCATATTATTTCTTAAAGGAAATGTGTGAGGTACATCTCTCTCATAATTTAACGAAAAATATTGATCAACAAGGGTAGAAAATAAAAAATTATTTCAAGACACGTTCATTTTTTTTTTGGAGGATTATACATGCAAAAATACCAGTTAAAAACATTTTTAAAAAAGAAATCAATTGTGATCTATTGTATGCATTTTGTAGGCAAGATTATGAAATAATTTCACATCTCTTTATGGAGTGTCACTTGTCAAAATAAGTCTGATTTGTTTCCTCTTTACATCTCATGTTTAATATGCATGATTCTAGGTACTTACTGTTTCGTGAGTGATTGAAAATAAATATTATTGATGCAAATGAAAATGTAATTGTACATGTGTTGACCTTCTCTTATGAAATATGATATGCTAAAAATAAAAAATATTTTGAGGGGTCTGATGTTGATGTGGCTACCATTGTTCAAAAGACACATCGGTCTATTGTTAATTTTTATAATGCTAATGCGGTGTTGTTGAAGACGTTAAGTGGAGGTCCCAGATTGTTTATATATGATATTCGTTGGACACTCTCATTTTGTAGTTGTTATAAACTTAATGTTGATGTAGTAGGTCCCATAGGTGAGGAAAAATGAGATATTGATGCTGTATTGAGAGATGTTAATGATGTAGTAGTTGTTGGCAAGTTATTTCGCTATCAAATTTATAGGTAGTAGAAGTTTTAGCTATGTGTAAAGTTTGGAATTTATTAAAGATATGTCGTTTATGAGTCTTATAATACAGTCAAATGCTTTTAATGTAGTCGTGACGTTGAACGTTCTTCAACAATTTCTCCAACCTATTTTGATTATGTTATTGGAAATTCTATTAATTTTATTGTTTGTTTTCATAGTTTAACTTTTTTAAATGTTAAACATAAAAACCAACCAAAGTGCACATTTTTTTAACTAAATATACTTTTTATAACTTAGATTGTATATGAATTATAGAGACTCTAACTTGTATATATGTTGTCTTTGATTTGTTGTGATATTTTCTTTAATGAAATTATCATTAACACAAAAAATAAAAATAAAAACATAGGTGAGCAAAAAGTCGAAATATTTATGGCAATTGCATGTCGGACATATTAAAATCACCCCAACATGTGTTACATATTGTTTTAGTTTAGGTGTTTTATTTTTTATTTTTGATAAAGGCTTTTACCTAAGTTCTGCAGATATAAAGTTTTTTCTATTAAGTTAAAAATAAAAGTTTCCCTTATAAGCATCTGTTGGGTGGGTGGGGGAAGGCCCAAGTGAAGTGATCGGGCATCGGTTAGAGGAAGTTAGAGCAAAGCACAATTTTAGTAATGAAAGTATAATATATTGTTATTTTAGTCTATAACTTAAAAAATATTTTAAATTAGTCATCGAACTATCAAAATGGTCTATAAAAATATAATTTTTTATTATAAAAATTTCTAAAAGATACAATTTATCGTTATAATGTCAAAGATTAAACTATCATTTTAATGATTTGATGGCTAATTTAAGTTTTTTGTTGAGTCAAAAATCAAAACCACAACATCCTATATTTTTAGATACTAAAATTGTAGTTTACTCTATACAAATAAAATTAAAAATTATAATTTTATAAATGATATTCATTTAAATAGTTAACATATAACAAATATTTGTCTTATATATAATTTATACATTAAATTATATTCAATAAATATATTATAATTTTCTTTATTTAAAAATAATTCAAGAGACATAATAAACACTTATAATTTAAATAATTAATTTGTAAAATATTTTTTAATTAACTGATCGATGATAAATATTTATTTGCATATTTTATAAAATAAATTTTAATTAATGTATTCTACTTCATATGTATCACAATAACTATTACTATACTAAAACAAATTTGTTACAAAATGAATACCATTAAAAGAAAATTTTACAACTCTAACATAAACCTTATTGGAATAAGAGGACAATATACATTTGACATTTTTACTAACTAAATTATCGAAATGCTCAAAATTAAACACATTGCAATTCTTTATGCCTATTAAGGTTTGAACAAGTAATTAGAATCCCAGTAGTTATTGAAGATTCAGCTTTGCCTAAGAGTCCTATAAGTCTACTAGCACCATATGATGAACAATCAAAATCCTTCAAAATTTGAAGAACTGTCTATCATAACCCAAATTCCTTTCTAACTATTTGAATGATTTAAGGTTATGGCCAAACATCATGAACTCATGCCATTTTACGCTACTCTTCTCGACACATGTTCTTCCTCCAAAAACTTAAACAACCTCAGAAAAATCCACGCACGCGCCATCATTTTCGGAATTTCACACCATGATTTCATTCGAACAAAGCTTGTATCTTGCTACGCTTCTTGTTCCCAATTGCATCAAGCAAATATCCTCTTTTCATTTACAAATCGCCAACCCACTTTCCTATTCAACTCTCTCATTAGAGCCTATTCATCACTTAACATGTTTTCTCATTCCCTCTCTCTTTTTCGTCAAATGGTTATTTCATTTAAACCCTTTGATCGCCACACCTTACCCGTTGTGCTTAAATCTTGCGCCGGGTTATCGGCTTTAAGGATTGGTCAACAAGTTCATGGAGCAGTTTTGGTCAATGGGTTTGGTTTAGATTTGAAAAATTTGAATGCTTTGATACATATGTATGGCAAGTGTGGTCATTTAGGTTTTGCGCGCAAAGTGTTTGATGGAATGTGTGAAAGGAATGAGGTTACTTGGTCCACGATGATGTCGTGTTATGGGATGCATGGTAGGTTTGAAGAAGTTTTTGAGATGTTTGGTAGAATGGTGGAAGAAGGAAAGAAGCCGGATGGTGTTACTTTTACTGCAGTTTTGAGTGCGTGTAGTCATGGTGGTTTTGTAGAGAAGGGGAGGGAATATTTTGAGATGATGGAGGTGAGGTTTGGTGTGAAGCCTGAGCTGAGACATTATACATGTATGGTGGATATGTTGGGGAGGGTTGGTTTGGTGGAAGAAGCAGAGAAGTTGATTTTGAGAATGGATGTTGAGCCTGATGAAGCTTTGTGGGGTGCCTTGTTGGGGGCTTGTAAAACTCATGGGAAGGTTGATGTGGCTGAGAGAGTTGTTGAGAGAGTTTATGGGAGAGAACTGAGTGTTGTTGGATCATCAATTTGAATTCAATATACATGATTTTTGCACATAACAAAACAAGGTTATACTTCATTCTTTTATATCTTTACTAGCGTATGGGATCACCCATCATGGGTGATAGAAAACCCAGCTGGTATGAAGTTTAGTTTTCTTATACGCCACACAACTTGGTACAATGTAGATAAACAAACTGTGTTTTACTAACAATGTGATTCTTGGTGTAATGTATTTAGATAAACGAATTGTGTTTTATTTACAACTTTTTACATTATGATTTTTTGGTGTAATGTGGATATGTAAAATGTGTTTTATTAAAAATATGATTTTTCTAGAGAATTTGTCTAAAATGCTATAAAGTTTGAGTATATCTTAGGCTGCATAAACATTAGGAAAAATTTAGGTTGTAAATTGTAATGTTTTTTTGATTGGGACACTTTAGAGTAAAAATCACTTTCTTGTACTCGATTAGTAGGTATGATGAGTGAGTTATGTTATTGTGCAACTCAATCACAAAATTCAATCATCCTCATAAGGTTCTTTTCCAGATAAATTGGGAACATAGCCACATAATTTTAGCTCAAATGACAGAAGCTCCAATGCTGAGTAAATAGAGTTGTTCTCTTCATGATATTTATCACCAGACACAAATTTATGAATGCTGGAATCAATCTCAATGGAACTGAATGCTAGTTTCTTTTGCAAGCCACGTTCTTTCATTGCCATTCTAACCTTGCTAGCACCATCCCATTTTCCAACCGCAGCATATATGTTAGAAAGAAGCACATAATTGGAATCTCCCTCAGGATACAATTCAACAAGATACTTCATCACTTTTTCAGCCAATTTAACGTCCCCTTGAGTCCTACAAGCAGCAAGCAATGACCCCAACACCACTTCATTAGGCTTCATTGGCATTTTCTTGATTACATGCCATGCCTCCTTCACCCTCCCTGCTCGACTATAAAGATCCACTAAGCAACCATAATGCTCAATCCTCGGCAAATTTCTACTAACCTTCTTCATGTTAGCAAAGATTTTCAGTCCCTCATCGATCAATCCAGCATGACTGCACGCCGTGAGGGCACCCGTGTAACTAACTCCATCAGGCTCGAACCCTTCCTTTTTCATTGAATAAAAGAAACTTAGAGCCTCATCTGCATGCCCATTCACAGCAAAACCAATAATGATCGAATTCCACGACACCAAATTCCGCTGAGACATTCCATCGAAAACTTGACGAGCAAACCCTATACACCCGCATCGTGCATACATGTCGATCAACGAATTGGAAACTTTAACGTTATCTCTAAACTCTTTCTTCATCACAAATCTATGTACCCACAAACCAAGACCAAGTGCACCCAAGTTAGCACACGCTGAAATCACAGCAATAACAGTCACATAATCAGGTACAACACCATCAAGCTGCATTTCTCTAAAACACTCAACGGCTTCTTCATGACAATCTCTCTTCACAAACCCACCAATAATCGAAGTCCAAGAAACAGCATTCTTCATAGGCATTTCATCAAACAATTTCAGTGCATCTTCAATTTCACCATTCTTCATGTACCCACCAATCATAGTGTTCCAAGATACCAAATTTCTGACACCCATTTGATCGAATACCAACCTAGCTGAACCAGCACGACCACATTTAGCGTACATGTCGATCAACGCAGTTCCCACCTTTATATCGTTAACGGCAAAACCATGTTTGAAAGCGTATGCGTGTAACGTAGCTCCAAAGGTAATGGTAGTAATGGAGGGTTGGTGAGCGCAAGCAGAGAGGAGAGTGATGAGAGTGATGTTGTTTGGTTCAATTCCAGATTCTCTCATGCGTGTGAATTCGGAAGCAGCTTCGTGTAAATGGCCGTTTCGACAGTGGTGAGAAATGGTGGCTGTCCATGATGATACGGTGAGGTGTGTGTATTTTGCGGGGGGTGTATGTTTTAGAGAGAGGGTTTGACTTGGAATTGGAAGAGGAGTATGTGAAGGTGGTTTTGGAGGATGAGAATGTTGTGTTGGGGTTGTTTTGCACGTAGTAAGGATCATTCTTTACGAAAAGCAAAATCCTTTCTAATTTAGGATGGTATACTCATTTTTGTGGTGATGGAGTAATAAATAAGGAGGAGAGATAACAGAATTGAGGGCTATCAGTAAAAATAAAGAGGATTGGGATGGTACAAGTGTTGGTGCAACGTGCTTAGAGGTCTAAAGAAAATGTTAGAGTGAAGTATTTTAAATAAAAAACAAACACCGTACTTGTCCAACAGACTTTTTTAGAAAAAAGTACGAGACCTATAAAATTTTAAAAAGAATCAAGTTTTACTAATCAAGTTGGATTAGACTAATATATAATGGAATATAAGACGGGTTATAGTATGGTTCAAGGAAAGTAAATTTGTAATCTAAACCGTGATATTAAAATAATGTAGTGTACTCTGTAATAGAAAGATTACAACAGTCATTCCGTGGTCAATTGTTTATATTTTGGTGTCTTTTTTCTTTATAGCTGGATTTGATTTTCTATTCTATCAGTTACTGTTAAAATATAAATTGTTTTTTGTGAAGACCGCAAAAAAAGACCAAAACAACATTTATATACATCTTGGTATAGTACTCTGCAGTATTTTAATGTCAAACGCAATACAAATACAAAGAAAGCAAATAATTTATGCCTTTTAGCTGCTGAGAGAAAAAAACAGACAGTGTGAATCCAAGTCAATTTCATCACGAACTACAGAAACAAAAACCTCAAATTCCACTGAATTCAACTCTTCATCATCTAGCATCAGCAGAAGTAAAAGAGTCAGCAAATCCAGTAGGCCTCACTGGAATACTTCCCTTACTGTCTTCAAGACTAGCAGCATTACTATAGCTAGACTCATTGCTTTCTGCATCCTTCCAAATTTTCAACATTTGAGGAAGTGGTCGATTGTAGTCAATCACAGAATATTGATCCAATTCGTCGTCGACTGGTCGCCATTTCTCGACTAACGCTGATAGTACATTGACTGCATGACTCATATCTGGCCTATGGTATGCTTCCCTAGCAGTGCAATGTCCTGCAAGTTCTGATACAATAGTTATACTCTCATATGTTTCTTCACTTTGTTCGAAAGCTGGATCTATCGCAGCCATAAGCTTTTCTTTGTTTGATTTTACTCGCCAAAACCATTCAGCCAAGTATCGGATTTCCTCTGACCGGCTCTCGTCAAGTGCCGTTAGTCCAGTTAGAAGTTCTATTAACACAACTCCGTAGCTGAACACATCAACTTTTGTGGTGATTTTCCCCATCACTGAAACACATGAAGACAGACATAGTGTAAGACTAGCAACCTTAGTTCAAAAGAAAACATATAAAAAACACCAACAAAGAGTAGAATTTTTTATTACGGAATTCAGCCAATTGTGCTTACATCTCTGACTGCAAAGTGGCTATAGTTATAGTATATCATTCAAGCTTAGGATTACAGATTACAACATGTGTTTAAATACTATGGTTTAGTTTACAAGATTACAACTTGTATTTAAATATTGGCCACTCAAGTGACTTGTCCACTTATAAGTAAACTATGAGCCATATCCGACACATGCTGTGACACCGCACATCTATAAGTATGATGATCACTATGATGCAATGTTTCTGAACTGAACTATTGGACAAGGCATACAAGGATCATGTTGCTTAGAAATTCTGAAACATTGAACTCATTGAACAGACAGTTAGTTATCCTTTTTCATGTTAACTTTTTGTTTTCTCCATATAAATGAGACATCTTTTATTTTACGCTATACCAAGATGTTTTTGTTTTAACAACATTGTAGCTGAACAAAAACCAGCAAACCCATGCTGATATTGAAAGAGTGTAGTGATTCCACAATTAATTATATGCTGTTTCAATGTTCAATTTCTACAATTTTTTCAGAGTTAGAACTTAGAAGGAAGAAAAGATTCAAAGCAAGGCAATACCTGCATATTCAGGGGCAAGGTAACCAAAAGTCCCAGCAAGCTTGGTTGCTACAGATTTTTCACCATCCGGCGCAAGCTTCACAAGGCCAAAATCTGAAACTTTTGCGCGAAAATCATCGCCTAGTAGAATATTAGAAGACTTGAGATCTCTATGAATAAAGGTCTCGCGGGCAAGACCATGAAGATATTCCATCCCTCTAGCAACATCTAGTGCTATTGAAAGCCTTTGTGACCAACTCAAAGGCTTTAACTCCAATTTTTTCCAATGAAAAAGATGCTGACTTAGAGCACCAAGTGGCATAAACTCATAAACTAAAAGTCTTTCATTTCCTTCAATGGAATACCCCAAAAGAGATACCAGATGCCTGTGCCGAACCTTAGAAAGAACAGCTATTTCAGATTGAAATTCTTCCACTGCCTTATTGCCAATAGCTCCATGCTCCATTCTCTTCACTGCTATTTTGGTTCCATCTTCTAATTCCCCTTTATAAACAGTTCCAAATCCACCGCGGCCTAGTTCATTTTCCGATGCAAAATTATCAGTAACCTTGCGTAGTACTTGCACGGATATGACATGGTTACCAGCCTCAATTAGGTAAGAGTTTTGAGTTTCACCGCTTATGTTACTAAAAAAACTCGTTCCAGTCTTTCCTGATAAGCTTCCGATGTTGTTGCTTGAAACCGCAATTTTAACTACATTGTCTCGATCAGATGGATCGCGAGGGTGAACCACAATGGAACTCGAAGCATCCAAGGAGGTTTTCTTGTTCTTAAAGAAACATAAAAAGAGATAAACAACCAAAAAAGCTACAACTGCAGACACTGATACTCCAGCCACTGTATCAAGTCTTTTGTGATTTGAGCTTGAAACTATCTGCTTAGGTGAGGTTGGAGCATTTGAAGGATTGTATGTCGAATTCGGGCTGCTAATAGGACTCGCACTCTCTCCAGTTTGATTACTAAGAAAAAGGTTGCCGACAGTAATAACTTTCACACCATGAAAATTTGGCAAAGGAGATTCAAGATTATTGTCACTTAAATCCAATAACCTCAAAGATTTCAACTTAGTATAATCATCAGGAACTATGCCAGTTATATTATTTTCAGCAAGCCTAATTTCATGAAGTGAATCTAACTTAGCAAGTGAAGGACTTAAAGTACCATTTAACTTATGTTTTGGTAGATTGATTATAGTTACCTCAGAGTTTGAATTGCAGTTTAATCCAAACCATGGTCCTGTGCTACTTGTGCATGGTTTATTACCTGACCAATCAGAAATCAGAAATGATGGATAATTCAGATTATTCAGAAAATCCAATAATGCATTAACTTCAGGGTCACATTCAAGTCCAGGCTTAGTTTGACAAAAGAGATTGTCATCATAAGAAAAGTTTGCAGCTTTAAACTTTGGTATTGGACCCATTAACATGTTATTATTAAGAACAAGTGATTCAAGGTTCATTTCTGCTAAAGATTGCGGAATCAACCCAACAAATTGATTACTGTTAAGGTTGAGTTCCTTCAAGGAAGTTAGGTTTCCAATATTCTCTGGAATTGTCCCTGAGAACATGTTTCCATGTAGCCAAAGTTGTGTTAAGAAAACCATTGAAGCAATAACATCAATAGTACCTGTGAAACCACCTTGTTCTTGATTATTCAACCACAAAACCTGAATTGAAGATTGCGCAAAAGTACTCGGAACGCTACCGGAGAGTTTGTTCCCAGAAAGCCTTAAACTTGTGAGAGATGGCAATGTGCCTAGAAAATCAGGCAATGTTCCAACCAAATTACAATCAACAAATGAAAGATTAGTTAACTGCGTCGATTTTTCCAAATCCAAAGGAAATGACCAACCATTAGTACTAACATTCAATGGATTTTCTTCCAATGACAAAACCCTAAGGCTTGTTAATCCATTGAAGAAATCAAAAGGGATAGCATCAAATGAATTGTAATCCAAGAAAGCAAATTCCAATTTAGATAAACCACTAAAACTTGGTAACATTCCACTGAGATTGTTCCTTTGAAGACCTAAATTGTTGAGTTCTGTGAGTTGGTTAAAGTTTTGAGGTAGTATTCCTCTAAGACCAAGATTCTTGGCTTGAATCTGAGTGACTCTACCTTCAGAACAGAACACATAAGGCCATAATGGAGGACCACATGGATCATCATCTCCTTCTTTTGGCCATTTCAATAGCTCTGGATTTTCCAACCCTTTTCTAAAATCATTCAAAACTTGTAGATCATTAGGGTCTGTAGAACCATTACATATTGTAATGATTAGACAAAAAAATATCAACTTGGAAACTTGTTCTATCAACTTAACTCCCATTGTTGCCCTAGAACAAAGTAAGTAACCTAACATTATCAAGGAAGGAACTTTCAAAGTAAAATCATAACCCCCAATATATCCGAATATATTTTTTGGTCTTAATCCTCTGATTCTCAAAAGAAAAAATCTTAGTAATCCAGAGTTTGACTAGCAGATAAGTAAAATCTAGTCAAATAATACCAATGTCTAATTTCTATGGGGAAGATGAGACATTCTAGAAAGAAATAAGTTCAACATGAGTGTAAGTAAGAGGTAGTGCTAGGTAGTTATTGTTATTTGTTACATGAACTTGGTATAAACAAAAGAATTTTGCTTTATTGAGAAAATGTTGAATGGTAGAAGGAGAAATGAAGTTACTCAAGTGGGAAAAAGACAAAGGACAAGAGAATGTGATTGTGGAGTACCTTCAACTTTTTTACATTTTTTTTTTTCTTTCTTTTGAGTTAAATCCACCATGAATGTCGCTGAGGAAACCTTGCTTTTGCTTTCAACAATGACTTTTTAATTTTATTTTATGCCTCTAACAGTTGATTGATTGGTTGTGTGATTTTTTTGCATTAAAAATTGGGTTGTGAATGATATGATATGAATGAAAGAAAGGAAAAGGAAATGTTAACAATAATTTTGTCGGATCAGTTGAGATTACCAAGTGGATGATATTCTTCCACATTGAAATTAAGTGGGGTCCACTTTGGTCTTCATTGGGATATTTTTTCTATAAAAAAATGGTGGGTCAAAGGAGGCATTTGTACTTTTGATGCGTAACATCAACTGAAAGAAACATTGTACTGCTGCTTCCATCCCATGTATGATTTTTTTTAAAGAAGTTTGATTAAAAAATAAATAAAAAATTATAAAAAGCTAGACTTTGAATTTAGAGTTTTATATATAATTATTTTCAAGAAGAAAAAAAAGAAGTTAAGATAGATAAATGGATAGAGTTTTAAGTATATGTTTGGTCAATTAAAAATAAATTAAGCATGTCAATGAATAATATCTAATTTCTACGCTAATAAATTAACATAAAGATAAAAAAGAAATCAATGAGAAAAAAAATGTAAAATATTGTGTTATTATTTGATTGAAAAACATATGAGAAAAAATATATTTAATTATGTATTCATATTAAATGATGTTTACTAAGTATTTACTTATTTAATCACTCTTTTTTATTAAATTGACATATTGTTTGGTCAATATAATTAATGGTTCCATCACAACAAATTGTAAATATATTGTTACCAATAATCTATAATTAATTGTTACTTAAAACTTTATGATGATAATTTTATAAAGTGATTAATATTTGTTTCCTGATATCTATTTTACTTTTTCCATTTTTGAGATAAAATTTGAATATGAAACTAATAGAAAAAATATGATTTAATTTATTTCTTATCTCTCTTGTTGTCAACAAAAATCTTTAATGATCTAAAAATAACAAGATTTTTTGAATAAAATTCTAATGATCTAAAATATGATAAATGATGTGAATTTATTTCATTTTATTTCTTTTCTATATATAAAATCGTAAAAAAAATTTACACACAACTCATTTAAATTTATAATATAATATTCAACCAATTAAAATTGGTATTTTAACAATTAAACTAGGTCATATGAATGTAATTAAAATTTATCCATACATAAGATTATTTTCCAGATTAAAACTAGAATAAAAGAAACCAGACACTAATTACGGCAGTATAGGAGTGGTACTGTGATTGTTGTTGATTTGCTGTTTGCTTATAAACCAAAAGAGAAACAAAACAAAAAATGGTGGGTCTGAAGTCTAGTCTTGTTTATAAATGATATAGATTATAGCCTTTAATGGTGGCACCTCCATTTTCATTAAGATGCTCCGCTGATGTCGGTTAGTTTTCCAAATAGTCCGCATGATATTTCTAATGTGTAAGAACCACAATAAAAACCTAAATTAAGACTATCTAAGTAATTTTTAGATATTTATTTCATATTTTTTTTAAATAATTCTAATTAAAGTAATTTCAACTTTATTAATAAGTCCAATTCAATCAACAAATATCATAGATTTAGATATTATATTTCAAATTTTAATTTAAAAATTCTTAATTATATATAAATTTATTTACAATTAATCAATTGAAATTTTTATCATCGTGAATATAATAAGGCCTCCAGCAAAAACAAATGCATTGGCCCTTTATTTTTTAGTTACACTTATGACTATAACTTTATTCTTTTGACCAAATTTATGTGAAGTGAGCGACAAACATAAAAAGAATAATCACTTTGTTTTTTATATTAAGATTATTTAGAACTGATTTTAAACGTAAATCCTTACACGTGGCAATTTGCAGTAATTCTCTTCTCATATTAATTATAGATTAAATGTTATAATCACTTTGTGTTGTGCGTTTATTGACAATAAGATGAATTTTAAAGAATAGGATAAAGCAAAATATTTATATATATATATATATA
>NC_021160.2:48387689-48420870 GCF_000331145.2 Cicer arietinum
AAAAAAAAAATATATATATATATATATATATATATATATATATATATATATATATATATATATATATATTTTGAGGATGCAAGAGGAGAAAAAGAGATAATTTGAGATTATATTAAGGGAGGAAATTTGTAATATATCAAATTCAAAATCGACTTCCTATTCTTTTCAATAATTATTAGCAGGATCAAATGTTGCCACATTGGTATAATCATCCTCCTCGTTCGTCAATGTCGCCGTTTCAATATCCTTCTTCTCAATATCAACAAGAAGGACATTATCAACCATATATTTCAACGACGTCGAGTGATAATTATAATTGATCTAATTTTAACCAACCATCTTTGCATTAGTATTTTCTCGCACAATCATCAACTACTCCAATTCAACATTCGAATAAGTTTAGATCATCAATTCTTCATAATTCTGCTAGTCTCAATTCCCCACTACTTGATCAGGATAAATTATCATTTAATGAAATGTTAAATTTTGATAACAATCATAATGAGAGTGAGATTAGAGATTATTAAGGAGATAATTAGTTTTTAATATTGTGATATTAAATTTTGTTTTGAATGATCAATTAATTTGGATATTATTTCATGTTTTTATTATATTTATTTATCTTTATTTTCAAATTTATTTTTGTCTTATTAATCATTTAAAAAAATTAAAATTACATTTAATATATATTAAATTAAATTTAAAATATAAATAATAAATAATTAAAAATATATTAAAAATAAAAAGTAATTTAAATTATATTAAATTAGAACTAAATAAAATAAAAATGATTTAAATTTATTTAAAATTATATTAAAAATAATTTAATTAATTAAAATTTTATTTAATGATGTGAGCATTTGGGAGGACCATTGCTCTAGGAAATAGTCTCTTATCTTTAATTTGTGAGGCCACACAACCTTAGAAAAAAATTGACAACTTTATTCTACTAGGCCTGGAGCTGTAAGAAAAGACTAACAACTTTAATCTACGAGGGTTAGAGCCCTCTAAATATGCTGACACATTTATTCAGTGATAACTACAACCCTAGAAACTATTTAGCTGACTACAATCAGCGATGGCCGAAGTCATAGGAAACTATTTCGTACTGTAATTTGTGAATGTCAGAACCCTATGTGTATTTGTATCACGTTACATTAGTGAGAATCTTTTTCCTAACTATGCTATGAGGTCTTTGACCCTAGGTCACTGCCATATATTTTATTTAATGTGGGAGGCTTTATCGAGGGCTTTAGCCCTATAAATGATTTTTGACCATCACAATACTTAAGGTCTCGTGGCCCTTACAAATTTTATTTTTATTAGATTTTTGTGTGCCTTTAATTTCTAACACTTTTGACCCTAGCTAAGTCCATTAATTGTTGTAGTGATCGACCGCCTACAATAACTCTAAAATTTTATTTTACTATACTTTTATTTCAAACATGCATATTTTTATTGTTGAATTCACACAACAACCAAAATTATGTATTCTCGTTAATTAGTTTTTCCTGTGTTTCATTGTCTTTTTTATTTTGGCTCCCTTACTGGATTTGTCCGAATAGTACCGAGGCACGACTCTATTTCTGAAATCAACCCTTCATAGAAAACTTGCTTAATATGTTCCACCACTTTTTCACAATTCAGTGCCGCATTCTAGATTGAGACTATTTTTATTTGTTGGGTATTGTTTAATATGCTCTACCACTCGTGATGGAAGATACATCAACAAGAGCAATACTTTTTTTTTTACTTGTTTAATTGAAATTTTCTGGGATTTCTTTCGGAGATCTAGTGATTTTTGCAATTGTTATATAATAGTTATATAAAGGGCCGATCTTAACCATTTATTATAGTTATATCACACCTTAGTTTTAACATTGATCTTTATTTTGTCCAAGAAAATATCACTTAAGTTGACAATAACAATAGGCTATTTAACCAAGTTGATCCGAATATTGCAATGTCAATTTTTTTTTATTATAAACTATTAATTATTATTAATATTAATAATGGCAAATCAAGTCCAACAAGTAAAATTAATATAGAAAATGTAATATATTTTTTTATCCAAAAAAAATGTAAATATTTTAGTGCTCAATATATACATGCAATTTCCCGGTAAAAAATATGTACAAGCAATTTAAGAATTTAAAAGTAAAAGAAGTGAGCAAATTATTTTTCTCTACCTATCTTTTTTCAACTTTAAAAAATATAGTATTTCAATTAAATTTAGAAAAAGATATTGTACATGGAGTTTTCTTTATAAATTTGTAATAACTGTGCAAAAAATATACTAATTTAAAAGTGAAATTTTTTAAAAGATGATAAAAAATTGATAATGGTAAAAAATGAAAATAATTATATAAAAGAACCAGCAAACTCCGTGTCATTTTCTATATCAAAATTAATGTAAATATATTTTATATTGTTCAAAATATAAGATAAAGTTGAATTAACAATAATTAATTTTTTCAAAATTTAAACTATATATATCAACTTTTGTGACCTATCTTTTATTTAAAACTTGATAGAGTATTATTTTATCTTCATAGTATAAAAATAATAATTAAAAATATTGGTGATCATGACTATTCTAAGTCTCTAAGTCCCCGACTACAATCACAACAATACATATTATTAGTGCGTGATGATTTTCTTTGTGCATATATTGTGTCTGGTGTACAAGCGAAATTTTATTTTAAGTTATAACTATACTATGAGTATTTAACTTATTTTGTTAGTTATCATACTATAATTGCTTTTATAAAACTATTTTCATTTTGTTGTAAAGAAAAAGATATTAAGAGTTTAAATTTGAGGAATTGACTCCCTCAGTATTCTCAAACATAATATTATGTAAAATGAGTTATATATATAAAGAGATATTACTTTCACGATAAAAATAAATAAAATAAATAAATAATATAAATAAATAATATAAAAATAAATTATAGATGTTGAACGAAGGTATAAGAGTAATTAGTTGTGTTCACATTCACTTTCTGAGTTAAATTTGTTAATAAACATACGACAATTCAATTGAGTAATAATTTTAAAATTAGAGATAATTGTACCAACTTTAGACATTAAAACGTTTAAAGTGGCTAACTTTTTAAAAAAAATGTATAACCATATTATTTTCTTATTACATACTTCTACATAAAAATATTTTATTTAAATCATTATTTTTTACTCTTTGCCTCACGCGGACTCAACTATGTGGATTGAAGGGGCGAGTGGAGAGTACAGAGGTCAAACCGGAATTAAATTTTCACAAAATGGTATTGACGCAAAGTACGTAAAATAAAATAAAAGTGTATTTTTTTTCTTAAAAAACATATAATTATTTTAAGTTGCTAAATTTTAAAATTTATATTTAGCCTGTTGTAACAATTGACAATAGACACGTATACAAAAAAGTAAGCATGCATTGTAACTTCATTGGCTTATATAAGGCAGCATAATATCCTTAATAGGAATTTCTTCTTTTGAGTGAACCTATTTTGATCCTTAGAAAAAACACCAAAATAGAGTCCAACATGCATTGTTAAAGAACATTAGTGATGATGCCGTGTAAAAGCATGCTAAGTATACTCAAATTTCCTATTCATACCAGCAGACAATGTTTGTTCATACCTTTTTTGCATGGTCCCTCTAAGTAACCAATGGGAACTAACACATTAGTAAGGTCGAACAGCATCAAATTGAAGGTATGTATTCATGTTTAGTGCTAATTATTTTAAGCCTCCACTAATTGCGGAATGCCACGCTTTGGTTTGAATGAGGGCCAAACTATCCTCTAAAATTTTTATATACCCAAATAATAATAATAGTCATAAGCCACAACAATACACACAAACATTAAAGTAACAAAAACTAAAAATAATCTTACAAATGAAATGCCAAAATATTTGAGGGTCTCCTCTCTAGTGGAATTGCACTCACCTTCCTAGTATATATTGAAATAAAATGTATGCTCTCTCTTGACATATATTTAAGGGCTTTGTTTAACATGCACAAGCAAGTTGCCCTATACTTTTGTTGTAGTACCGATAGTTGTGATCGAAACAGAGCTACGTCAAGGATAAGACCATTAAAACATCCGTTTTAGATTTCTATGAAAAATAAAAAATTTATTTTATTAAAAGATTTCAAAAAATGTTTAATAAAAAGACATCAGATTTTACTATTTTTAAAATTAAAACATATAATTTTTTTTTAAAATTTAATATTGTCTCAACACTATTAAATAATTTTAAAAGAAAATATTACACGGCATCAATTATATTAATTTAACGATGTCATATTAAAACATAAAAAATCCGCTTTAGACCTTATTAAAATTGCTTTAGACCTCATTAAAATTGCTTTAGGCCTCTAAATGTGTTGGGTCAGTCCTGAATCAATGTGTCAGTATCATATTTGATGTATGTGTTAGTATTTGTACTTCATAGAACCATACACATGTTTGTTTTCACATTAGATCAATAAGTTTCAACATTGGAGAAAATGAGGTACGATGAGATTTATTGATCTAATGGTAGAAAGTAAATTTATGAATGATGCAAAATTATTTTCCTTGTGCATCCTATACTTAGGCATTTTAAATGACACATATTTTCTCTCTATCTTTTATAGAACAAGTCGGTCTCCCATCAACTACACACATTTATCTGTTATGTGGAAATAAGTGGGATATGTATGTCATTTAAATAGAACTAAAGAGAGATAAAGTGCAATTTTCCCAACAAACAAAAGCTTAGCGTTCATATAAATAAAAGAGGTGTGTGCTACTTACACATATTTTACAAGAGGTGAATGTATTCTCCCCTATTTCCTATGACTATCAAAGGTTCAAACATGACATAAGGTTTTGTAGAAAGCATATACATCTCAAAAGTTAAGCTGTTTTCCAGAAGGGCATTTTATCTTTTACATAATTTTTAATGGCATCTATAACTTTGACAGGAAATGTATCATCCTCTGGATAATAGGCAACAGGATCTTGTAGTAGATGCAATGGTAGGTTGAGAACACCCTCAAGTACTGCATGTAAACAATATGCCGAATATGTTACGTGATATCCACCTTCCTGCACAATTAGAACGCGTCCGTCGCTGTGCTTTTTCGCAAGACTGTGAACTATCCGCCCGATTTCTCTATAGCCTTCCATTGTTAAGCATTGCCTTCCATTTGGATCAAACTGAAACACATGCAGGGTTTAATGTAAGTGAATGTGGCTTTGTTTTGTTGAACAACAATGAACTCAATATATTTTCTAAAATTTGTGTTCATTTTAAATTGATAAGAAGAAGATGGAAGACTGTAAACAATTGTGATAGAAAGAAAATGGAAGATAAGCTAAGAAGAATGCATTTTCAGAAACAATTTGACATTTTCAATTTTTTTGAAAATGCTAGATTTGCTGTCAAATATCATAAAAGAAAATAGTTTGAAAAACATTGGACCAATATCCTCTTATATTTAATAGTTGAAGTGAAAATCAAAACAGGAAACGTCAAAAATAAAAAGGGCCCTTAGGTTTCCATATCATGGTTGTACTACTACTAAGCCCATCTCATAGAAGTCATATACAAGTATCTTATCAGGTTTTAATTTCTATGACACTACAAAATCAAGTCTATAGAAGCTTGTCAATAAAATGCAAACATAAATCAAATTATAAACGAGAAATAGCAAACAAAAGATAAATAGAATAACTTACTGCACTAGAGTCTTGTCCTATAACCAAGACAATCATATCAGGCTCAAATTTATGAATTGATGGAACAACTAATTCATTGAAAGCATACATATATCCTTTGTCTCCAGTTCCATTTGGTAGAGGTATGTTTAAGTTATATCCATAACCTTCTCCATCACCTAGCTCATCAATCGAACCACTCTGCGGATGAGACGGACCCCACGATCCATGGTTCATATGAAGAGAGATGGTAAAAACTTTATTGGATGAATAAAATCCCTCTGCTGTGCCATTTCCATAATGAACATCAATATCTATAACTGCAACTTTTTTACAACCAGAATCTAAAGCTAACTGTACTGCTAAACCGGCATTGTTAAGGAAACAGTATCCATCGGCCTGAGAAGGCTGAGCATGGTGACCAGGTGGCCTAACCAAAGCATACGCAACTTTTCCATGTCCGTCAAGTAAATGCTTCATGGAAGATAGTGTAGTCCCGGCAGCAAGAAGTGCAGCATCCCATGAACCCGGGTTCAAGAATGTTCCGGTACATAGCGTCTTTCCACCTTCTTTATCAGCTTCTACCAACTCATTTATGTACTCTAAGAAATTACAACATTAGAAGTTATATATATCATTCACTGTTTAAAATTGTTTGAAGTATAGGCTACAGCAGGGTCAGAAAATAGAAGAGAGAAATTGTGAATTGTGAATTATGATTTCTCAAAGGTACAGAAATGTTACAACGGGGTTATTTATACTGTGTGTAGCACAGTTGCTCCAACTGAATTCAGGAAGTACTGGGAAGAACTTATTTAAAAGGGCTTATAAAACCAACCAGCTTATATTCACTTTCTCTTCAATTGTAAAAACATAGTACAAACGTACTTAGTTAGAATTTAGTGTATGAAAAATACTCAAGCAAGTGTTTTAACCAAACGTACTTAGTTAGAATTTAGTTGCAGCTTACAGTACAGTAACAAACAAGCTAACTGCTAACTGACCTTAATTGTCAGAATGATCTAGAATATAAATAATCAAATGTCCAAGTGTCAACTTAGTCATAAGAGCTTGACTTTGTAATATCAAGTGACAAAGTTCAAATCCTAATATGGACAGTTGTTAAATGATCATTAGTACCACTACTATTAATAATAATTCTCCCTTCTCCAATTTTAAAAAAAATGTGTTGTGTGCTGCGCACAGCACAATGAAAACACACTCGGAATAACATAAGCACAGAACTGAATGCTAAAATGTGCCTTTGATTAATTAAATTTGGTCGTGAAATGTGAATTCCCTTAGTTCGTTTGATCTATGAAATTATTAACAAAAGACAAAGTCAAGGATGTTTTTTGTAATTTGGA
Source organism: Cicer arietinum (assembly GCF_000331145.2). Taxonomy (NCBI): domain Eukaryota; kingdom Viridiplantae; phylum Streptophyta; class Magnoliopsida; order Fabales; family Fabaceae; genus Cicer; species Cicer arietinum. Next base: position 48,394,764 of record NC_021160.2, read on the forward strand.
TTTATTTAGGTACTATAATGACATTGCTTCACAGATAAAAAGAAACCGTTTCTCATCCTCACAATCCCAAAATTTGGCTTCCTAGTAACTGACTAACTAAAGTAACTTAACTCACATCTATAAAGTTTGAACTTTGTATGCAAAGCACAAATTTTACCAAAATACCATTTTTCACTTCAATTAAGAATACTAAAAACCCCTATGATTATACAATTCATGCCAATAAACACAACATGCCAATACAAATTGTAGCACCAACATCTCTAATCGGCAGGTGTGTCCCTGTGTGACTGATACTTGACATCTTGATTACATTCAATTAGATTATATTCAATTAGTTCATTTTCTCAAATTATTAACATTGTTGATGTGACAGTGTCGTGTTCTGTCAGTATACGTGTTTCACATAAACAAAATGATAGGAAATGGAAATTAGAGAGAAGCCAAGTTCATTTATGGAAAAAAGAGATAGTACCAGGAGTGTGAAAAGAAAGGAGCTCAGAAATAAGGGCATGTCTACCAAGGTTCCAAGAAACATAAGGAGAAATAGGACCTTTTTTAAGGATAGAAACCATGTTCCTGACCCTGTCTGAGTTTTCAGGGTGTTTCTCTAACACGTCCAAGAAACCAGGGTCTATTCCTGTGTCAAAAACTCCATTACCGGTATCATGATTGAGCATTCCTTCATGCCAGAAAACGTCAATACGGTTCACTGTGGAAGATTCCGATGCATTTGTGTCTGTAGCCATGAGAATGAACGTGACAGGCTTCGTTGGTCGCAGGTTTTACTTCGATGAGCCAGCTTGTTTAAGCCCAACGGGCCTGAATTTTGAAGGGTACGAGGTTGGTTTTCTTTTCATGTGAGTAGAAAAAAACTTGAAGCAATTAAATAGTTGATTTGATTCGGTTCGATATAAACCGGAAGGAAAAAAACAATTCAATTTAATTTTTTTTCATAAAATTGTAAGCTCATTGCATTTTATTAATTATAAGTTCTTGAATACTTATGCGATTATCAATGAAAATTTTGACACTAGTTAAAGAAGAAATTATTTGTGTTAATGCATAAGTTACTCAACCAACTTACAATTTTATTCAAAATTAACTTATGAAATTGAAGGTACTAGATTATAGATAAAAATATAAAAAAAAATATTTAAATACTTCGAATGATATATAAATATATAATTTATATAACAAAATAAATATAACTAATTATATTATCTAACTAATTCATTTATGTTTAATAATGGCCACTGACGGGCCACATCAACAAACCAATTGCTTCTCTAACGAAAACATCACGTAGGGGAGAAAAGCATTTGGATTTAGCAAAGTAAAAGTGACCATTATATCACATATACATATTCTAATTCCAACAAAGTTTAATTGAGAGGATAAAGACACATATAATTTGAATTGAATTTTTTAATGCATCAATTGATTAATTTGATTTTTACACTTTAATGACAGAAAGGAGTACTAACAGCGTATTCTCTAACTTTTTTTCTTTTTCTACATTTATCGAAAAAATGTGGTTTTAACTTATTTTCTTATGTGAAATCACTTATATACTTCTTTTTCCTGTGCAATAATCTTAATAAGTCGTTTTTATATAAACTAGATTTTTTTTTGTATTTTTTTGTTGTTGTGATTTTATCTCCTCAAATTGGTGTTATTTGTTTTCTATCTTGTTGCAATGTTCTTTAGATTTTCTATCTTATTGTGGTTTTCGTTTGATTTACATTGACAAATCAATTTCGATAAACTATTGATTCAATCAATAACTAGTTCGTCAACGTCGCAAATCTGGAAACATGAGTATTCCAATCACTTTGATTTTGTCACATTATTATCTCTAGGTATTATGTTGTTTTATGTTATTAACTTGGATAGTGTGAGTATGTTCGCATATTTATCTTTTTTATTTTTAGCGAAATTGGATGAATGAATATCGTTTTCTTTTTGTAAAAAAAAAAAACACATGCATTTTAATACATTATCTTCTATTATTTGAAATTCACATGTCTCACTAAATTATGTGAGTCTCATTTAAATTTAGTTTAATAGAATACATACAAATTTCAATCAATAAAAAAAATGTATTATAAAAAATATATTAAAGAGTAAATTTTTAGAATTATTCACTCATTGAAATTTATATATTTCACCACATCAGAACACTTCACTCCATTTTAATAATATTTATTAGATATTAATGTAGAATTAATTAAAAACTTACGGTACATAAACATTAAATTCTTTCATTTATCTACTATTTTGAAATATTCATTCTCATTGTTATAGTTTTTTGAACTAATCAAGAAGTGTGGGTTTTTCATTATATTATTTTTTAAAATAAAAAACTCAAATTTGTTTTTCTTTTTTAGTACAATCGTAAAAGCACCTGAAAAAAAAAATACAAACTCAAATTTTCCTAAAGTCCAGTAATTTCTCCGGCCCAAATTGTAAGTAAAAGTATTTTCTTTCATACTTATTAATTAAATACATTTAATTTTTTTGATTTTATATAAACAAATTCAATCACTAATTTATTCTTAATTATTAAAGTAATCATCTCCTACAACATTAAAAACAATTTTAGAACAATGTCAGTAAAGTGTGGATACATAAATTAACTCTTGTATATATTTAGATTAATAAATATATGTATTATTTTACTTATAATCGAGTTTAAAGAGAGTTTGATGTAAATGAACATAAAAATGCTTTGACCATTTATATTGAATTTCGGAACATAATTTGTACCGAGTAACTAAATTTAAATGTTTTGAAAGTTTGGATAATTTAATTTCGAGGTTTATTAGTTTTATTGGAATAAGGAGAGCAGATGTAGGATATAGAAAATATCAATCCAAGCTATATCCATGTTTGTTATAATCGTTTTTTGGATACAGTGTTTTTTTTCTTTTACATACATTTTTTAATTAAGAGAGACACATCACATAAGGTTAAAGAGAAATCACCAATCTTATAAAAGAATTACGATATAATTTAAATATAAAATTTTAAACTTGAACTCAAATTAGAGAAATGTTTAACTATTTATACTAATCAACTACAATTAGTTTGTTGTTGTCGTCCTCTCGTGGGGTCCTTTACCACTTTCAATTCTTTCTTTTTAGTGCAAATTCCACTGACATTCAAATCATCAAAATCTTATAAAAGTTTTAACATCCTAGTTATAATAGTATATATGTATTTCTTAGTATAAAAAAGTGGTACAATAATCAAGGATATCATCCTTGTCATAAAAAATACTTAATGATGTTTAAACTATAAAGTATCAAGTCACAACTTTCTTCTAATTTATTCACTAACTATTTTTTATCTTATCTCAATGTAATTTCATCATTAATGTATATAGTTCCAACCCCATATTATAATATTGGTGGATCACTCAGCAACAGTAACAACATGAACCGAACCATCACTATCAGAAATTGGTTGCACTATTCCCCTATGAAGTAACTCATAAGGCACAAAATTAGCAAGTGATGCTAATTCATCAACACCTTCACAAATTTTCTCAACACAAATCACAATATCAATGAGAAGTGATGCAACTGTAGCCGCTGGTATTATCTCAAAGTGATTATCAGCTCCTTCCCATGGGTTTGTTCTTAGAAGAGATTTAAGAGATTCAACAGCACTTTTAGCATTTGAAACATGGGAATTTGGACTTGATGATTTATACATTTTTTTAATCATCAATGATGATTCTTTAAGGGCTTTTCCCGACTCCAAGCTAATCTTTGTGCACAATTCTTGAATTATACTTCGAAATTCATATGGAGTCTGTATTGCAAAGTACAAAAATTAAATTAGATTGAATTGTTTGATTATCGAAATTTACAAAACCTAGGTTAACATACACATTTACTTGTCTTTGATTTTCACAAAAGTGAAGTGTTAAATCTATTACATCGTAAAAGACTTGTTTGTATAGTTCTTTTTAAGAATAATCATTTTTTTAAATAATAATTACTTTAAAAAAAATTCGTTTGTTTGTTACAAATTTTGAAAATAATTAGAGTCTAAAAATAATTTAAAAATTACTTAAAATGAAAATTTATTTTAAGTAATTTCTCATAAAAATCATTTTTATAACTGTTTTTTATTAATAAAAATTGATTTTCATTATATATAATCAGGCTCACAAAGCACTTAAAGTCAAAGTCGACAAATGAGACATAAAATTATAAGGGGCAAAAGCAAAAACTAACATACATATTTTACGGAAAAATTGATAACATACTATAGAGAGGTGAAAATATATCTAAACAAAAAGTGAAGTAGCATACTTTAGGATTGTTGAGGTACACACTAAGAGCTTCAATTTTGTAAGCACATAACCGTGCAAGGTTACCGATCTTTAAGTATTGCTTCCATGGATGGCGAAACCTAAATTGCCCATGACGAGGTTCCCATCTTGCCAAAACAGCCTGTAAAAGTGAAACCACAATTTAAAGAATCAGATTTATTATTAACCATTCACGATATTTTTTTTTTTACATGTTAATTTAATCAAATACAAATTTTACAATAGAGTATGTACCGGTAGTATAAATATTTTGACTAATTATTTATTCTAATTTGTCTACAGGTGTATTATTATAATATTTATTAAAGTTGATTAAATTAAGAGTTTTAATATATTTATCTATATAATTTTGATTTCAATAATTAAATAAATTATTTTTATAATTAAAATTTAATTAAAATCATAACAAAAAAAAAAAATAGTATTTCAAAATAGACTCAATTTTTTTTTTACAAATTTAGTACTGTTAAATGTAAAATATGATCAAATTCATTCATAGATAACATGTGATTCAACTATTTAGTAATTTAATTTAATAATACCGAAACATTTTAGTTGTAATGTATTATAAAAATCCACTTAATCAAAACACATACAAATAAAATCTTTAAAAAATATTAACAAGATATGAAATGATGGACTTCTTAAATAAGATTGTATGCTAGAGAACATTATTGTTATTGGTCTTTACCATTGATTCTTCCATGCTTTTTGAAGAAAGGACTCTTTTATATCTATGGAGAAATTGCTTATCATTCTCAGCTTCTGTATTCTCTGAATTGTTGAAGTATTCATCTCCAAATCCTGCGTGTGCCACCGTTTTCATTAGTTTGAATTATTAATATTTAATAATTATATATCATGCATTGTATTATGGTTTTAAAAAAATGTTGTTCAACAGTTTTTTTTTTAAGGATTATGAACTTGGTCATTCTCTAATTATAATTTCACAAAGCAATATAGTTTTGTGTGCCCGAGCATATTGATTTATACATGACTATATAGTCTATATTCTCTTCTTAATCAAAAGTTTTATAACCTTCTTTTTTTGCCTTTTTAATTTTCTTTTTTTGAAACAACAGAAAACATTAGAACAAGATATATAGTACTTAGTAAAAACAAAAGATATATAGTAATTGGAGATTAAAATATCCATCCAAAAGAATCAAAACAAATAATTGACGTGGAAAGGCAGAACATGGAGTTTATTGGGAACCAAACATGTGATAATTGGACGTCGTCTATTCACTTTAGGCCTACCTTTTGGTATAATTAATTGAGTGATGCTATCAATAAATTCACATCAGTTCATATATACATATAATGTTTTCAACGATGATAGTTATGATTGGTTCTACAAAAAAAAATAAAAAATAAAAAACTATATTGAGAGACTGTATAAATTAAATCTTTTGTTTATACTATAATAGGATAATAAATATGATTAAACTTTTTTGCTTACATTATTAGTGCTCCATTATTAAACTCAAAACCATGTAACTAAGTTTTGCATTAACTTAAATGCTAACGATTGACAATAATGAAAAGCCAATTAAAAGAAATATAAATATTAGGTAGTTTAAGGTTTAATGAAAACAGGGGGGACAACTTAAGACCGAAAAACTAGATACAATTTAAAGCTACTATTATAATTTAAAAAATAAAAAAAAAGGGAGGTAAATTAAGACTTAGGTAAAAAAAAAGTTAATTGGCAACTCAACTTCAAATTATGTTTCAACAATTTAAAATGTAATAATATAATATTATTATTTTTTAAATTTCGATATTATTAAATTCAATATTTAATTTTGAATTTAAAATTATATATATATAGTACATACCTTCTAAAAAGTCTGCCAACTTTTCAATATTGCCAGCAATTTTTCTGTGAAGATCCTCTCCAATCCAAACAGGGCATATGAAAATACATACCATAATAGCTATACAACTCCCAATTATGATTGTTAATAATCTCTCTTGGGCAATTTCTAGAAGTTCATTCCCAGTCTCATCCGAAAGAGATATCAAACAAAAGGTTAAAATGAATATTATCATCCCATAATCATATCTTGCCTTCAATTGAGGGGAAAATCTCATAAATGTCACTCTTTCAGCTGAAAAGTAAAGAAAACAAAAATTACATCCTTTTTATGAGTAAACAAGTTCTCAGTCATAATTAATTAACTCTATTAAGTAGCTAATAGTATTAAGTATAATATGAAATTAATTAAATTATATTTACCTATCACAAAGACAAATATTGAAGTCATTACAACTTTTCCCTTATCACCACAAAGAGTGGCTATTTTATTGCTTGCAACACCAAGACCACCCGCTAAACCCGTTGCCAACATCCTATTAAAACCTTTTCCGAGTGTTGCACCTGAAAATTAACCCGATTAGTAGATTTGTTTAATAATAAATGTTAGTAGTTAATGTGTTAATTTGTTTGAGTACTTAGATCTCTTTATTAATCAAACCGTTGAAAAAGTTATGCAATTAGTAGATTACAAAGCAAAATTTCCACGTCATTATAGCTACTACAAAAGTTTGAATTATCCATAAAAAAATTAGAGAAGAAAAAAATGAATTATCTCTCTAATATGGTGGTTAAGTGTTAGAGATGGAAGTATTAGAGACTAATTTGATTCTTTTGACCTAATTTTTGTCAATAATTCAAAAAAGATTATAGTGCAAAAAAAAATAGTACAAGTCAATGTAATTTATGTATTTAAAAGGATTTCTAAATCAACAAATACTTACCCACAGAAAGTTCTAGGACAATAACAACGGTAAGAACGGCCCAAATTATGTTGTCACCAAAACCATAGAAGGTAGGACGAAAATGGTGCAAAATATAAATCAATACTAATGCCAATCCAACCTTGAAGGAATGAATAACCCTTCTTGGGTCATCTTGTCCAAACTCTTTTATCATACTTATGACTATCACTAACTTAGCCCATGATTTCTTAACATTTGGTGAGGTCATTTTGGAATATTGCTCTTAATTCAAGGGGATTAAAGTGTTTGGTAGTCCACAAAGAATGCAAGGTTAGGGGCAAATTTATACATGTTGGGATTTGACACCCTTAATGAGACAAACATGTTTCATGACGTTAAAATAGTGACGTGGTCGAGTTTGTATGATGTGGAAGAGATGTACTATGCGACACATTACACATTTTAGATTTGTTAATGGCTTAGTTACTTTCTCAAAATAGTATCTACTTTAATTTGTTCCAAAATATTGCTTTGTCATTTATTTAAAGTTAAAATTAATACATTAAAAATATTTATTAATACTATGAGGAACCCTCTTGGTACGTAGTCGATGTTGTCGGTGGTCCTAATTGTACTTACATGAGAATACACATGTAGAAAATTGGAATAATGTATTTCAATGAAGTTGTTTTTTTTTCTTTAAATAATAAAGTAGAGTGAACCCCCTACAAGAAAAAAAAATTACTTAGGATAAAACATTGTTGGATTTACACACACACACACAAAAAGAAAAAAAGGTAGAATTTGCATTATGTACCAGTTTAGATTAATTTCTTTTTAAATATTTTAATCTATATGCATTGGACTATTTAGATCGTCGTTTATATGGTTTAAACTTATAAACTCGCGGATTGATTTGGTAATCCTTATAATTACATTTTGATTTAATTTTTTTTAAATAATAAATTTATTTTTATCGACTATATTTTCATCGAACATTAAATTAAACTTATACCACAAAAAAAAAAAAGTCTAAACCTTAATGAATTTTGGACTAGATAATACTTTTGTGGTTACAAATTATATTTTATTATACTCTTATTGTTGATTTGGACTAATGCAATGATAAACTCGATATTACAATGTTATTTATTATTCACAAACGAACCAGTTTATTTAATGTACGAATTTATGCGGAATGTATTAATCAAGTTGGCAAGCTTTCGAGGAATGGGACATATTTTGACCTTATTACCGTGTTTACCGCCGCGTTAAAAAAATGGACTTTTCATTTTTACTGAACAAATTATTCGACTAGATTCCTTTTTTCTTATAACATACATTTTACCTTCATTCCACTGTTTGATCAAGATATTATATTAAAGACAGCGGTTTAGTAACATGCATTTTATAGCTTATATAATATTTTTTGATAAATTATTTTTAGTAGTTTTTTAGTTTATGTGTTATTATTTTAATAAAAACTTGATTTTATTTTCTATAATTTATTTACAATAATTTTAAATAAATAAACTAGTTATATCTTAAATAATTTAAAATAAATTATTTACTATATTTCAAATAAATAAATTAACTAAATTAATAATGTAAAATAATTTAAATAAATATAATAATTTAAGTTAAATAATTAAAAGTAATTTATTAAGTATAATTTAGAACAACTAACTAAATAAAAAATATTATATTAATAAAAAAATTGAAAATTATTAACTTTAAAATATTTTAAATATTAATTTTTATAAAAATTATTATTGTTTAAGAATTTCGTTTTATGTCGTTTTAGTTTATCAGCTAGTTTGTTAATAATAAGTTATTAACTAATTTATTAGCTACCAACTAATTTTTATCATATAGAGCACTAGACTGATTTAAAAAATTATGATTAAATTATTTATAATTAATTAAAATCAGTCAACCACAAATGTAAAATTTAAAATTCTAAACAATAAATTAGTGGAGTACACTTGATTGATATTAGTTAGTCGTAGATAATTTATCCACAACGCCTAGAATTTACTTATTTTAAAAGGTAAGTTTTTGGCAATATTATTATTGTGAGTTCTATTATCAACTATCTTCACAAATAGTCCATCTTGTACTAATACTTAAAAGTTATTAAAATGTTAACAATAATTAATGATATTATTTTATAATAACAAATTAATTATAACATATCGTATTATCAATAAGACAATAATTTAATTGATATTGATTTGATATAAGATATATTTTTATTTTATTCAATCAATATCATTTTAATAATTATCACAATCATAAAAATATAAATAAAGATAAGTGTTGGTTTTTTTAATATATTACAATCTAGATTTTTTATTCCCGAGGGAATCATGTTTATTGTAGTGCCCCTATATAGAGCTCGTAGCTATCTTGAACACTCAAAGTGATCAGAATCGCGTCATTCACAAATTAAGAGCTAGATATGATATCATCAAAGCAAAAACGCAAAAATAATCTAGAGAAAAAAAAGTTGTTTGGATTCTCTTGTTGTTGTATATAGCAAGAACAGCTGTGAAAATTATTAAGATAAGAGAGATAAAGAGCCAAGTTAAAAAAAAAAAAGTGACATTTTGAATTTTACTAATGTATATTGAACTGATAATAGAATCAAAGAGTCCAATATAAATACATGAAGCTAAAATGTTACTCTTCACAATTGAGTGACATTTAAGAAAGAACCACCATATATATGATACAATAAAATAACATCTTTAATTTGTGTACATTTTTTTATCATATTTTTTACACAAGTTTCTTTTTTTGAACTTTAATTTTTGTTTACTTACATTTAAATGATTGATTAATTTATTAATCAGTAAAATATAAACATTTAGGAAGTCCCAATATTATGTGTCAAATTTGTAGAAAGATGGTTAATTGTAATAACACATTGAGGAACTTCTTCATGATGAGGACTCTTTTGATCCTGTGCAGCAACTTTACTTTCCTTGTTCTTAAATTTTGCCAAGTTTGATAGTTCTTGAATCGATTCGGCGAGTTTCTCGGTGGAAGAAACAACATCAAGCAACAAGGAAGCCACAGTTACAATTGGAACAACCTCAAACAAATTGGTGTAGTCTTCCAACAAATTTGTTTTGATCATGGACCTGAGGTTTGTGGCAGCAATTTTAGATGCTGCAATGTGAGTGTTTGCAGCAGATGGTGGAATCATTTTATGGAGTGACACTGATAATTGCTTTAATGCCTTTCCTGTTTCTATGCTCATTTTCATGCATGGTTCTTGTATTTTGCTTCTCATTTCCTTTGGTGTCTATCAATAAATTCAACATATTATAAATAAGTCATTCATTTTTCCAAAAATACTAAAACATTTACTCAAATTGTATTTTTAGTTCCTTTAACAATTTTGTATGCATGCTTTTAGTCTATCTTTATTAATCAAAAGTTTATAGTTTTATAATTTACTAAAAAGTTGATACATATATTAAAAATAAAAAATTTTATATAGACTAAAAATATATAGTACCTTACTAAAATTGTTAAGGAAACCATTTAGGGTGTCAATTCGATATGCACACTGCCTTGATAGGTTTCCAATCTTTTGATATTGTTGCCAAGGATATTGAAATCTGAAACGACCATGGCAGGGTTCCCACCTTGCAAAATTTATCTGTAAAAGGTAGAAACGATTGAACTAATTAATAAGTCAGAGAGGATAGTGACAAATCCATTTGTAATTTGGTGAGCCAAGTACAATTTTACAATAACATAATTTATGTTTATTATCCTCACCAAGTTATCTTCAACTTGTTTAGAATTAAGTACACTTTTATATTCTTGCATTGATAATTTATTTGATTCTCCATCCTCTAATGTTCCAAAATATTCATCTCCAAAACCTAAAATTCACCATACAAAATTGTCAATTTCATCAATTACAAAAAAATCAAAGTTTCTCCATACATAATGCATAAATAAAAATTTACAAAATTGGGTAGGTTACACACCTTCTAAAAAGTTACCAAGTTTTTGAATATTTTTTGATACTAAATTGTGAAGATCACCACCAGCCCAAACAGGGCACACAAAGATGCAAACCATCACAGAAATTAATCCACCTATAAGAATTGTGGTAACCCTATCTTGTGCAGTTTTAAGTATCTCTTTGTCTCTAAAGCTTGATACAGATACCAAACAAAATGTCAAGATAAATACTAGCAACCCATAATCATATCTTGCTTTCATTTGAGGTAAAAATCGAATATATGTTACCCCTGCAGCTGCAATCATTTGAATTTTTTTTATTGGTTAGTATTGTTTTAAATACTACATAGTTCCTACTAGTGAAATCAATTAAATGCAAAAATTTATGTGCATTTTCCTTTTTGTATGTTTTTTTAATTTAATCAATTTTGATTTTCTCAAAATCATAATTTTATCAAAGTTTGTTATAACTATAAAATGTGTGTTTAAAATTAAAAATCATACAAAAAGTATCGAATAATATACACTGAAGTTGTTTTTCTTAATTAAATAGAATTGGATAAGTAAATATTACTTGCTAGAAATATTATGATTCCAAGAAGTATAGGTTCTATTATATGATCTCCTCTTGAAATTGAATGAACCATGTAATAAGATCCAAGCCCAAGAACACCAGCCAAAAATGTTGCTAAACCTCTATTTAAACCTTTTCCAAGTGTTGCTCCTGCATATATGTGCCACATAATCAAATTAATTACTCACATTATGCATACTTGTTTAATACAACTAAATAACTTGTTGAATATTTTTTTTAGTTCCTTTAAAATAATCTTTATTTAATGTTAAAAACTTAGAGATATTATTAGAAAGAAAAAAACAGAACTTGCCTACAGAAAATTCTGAGACAACAATGACAGTCATAACAGCCCACATTGCAGAAGAACCAAAACTATGATAGAGAGAATTAAAATAGTAAAATGATGAAACAAGTGTAATGGCAAATGCTACTTTGAAAGAATGAATGGCCCTTCTAGGATCTTCTTTTCCAAGTTTCTTCAGTTGCAACATCACATTGACAATATTAGCAATAAACTCACTATGCCAGTTCATCAAACATTGCCAACCCTTTCTGATACTTATTGGATTTGTTTGAGACACCATGCTATGAAAATTGCACAACCTCAAATATGTTATTATAATTTTGATTTCTAATTATTTTATTATTACTTGAAGTTACTTCTCTGTCTCAGTTATTATTTGAAACTGGAAGAGGAGTAACTATGAAATCTAATTTTGGGTCCATATCTTATTTATAGATGGGGAGCACACCTGAGAATGAAGAGTCAAACAATTCAAACTTATTTTGTGTTATAATAATTCTATTTAGATGCTTTTCTAGGGGAAACTCCACTCAACTTTTCTGTTGTTTCTTGTAGCAACTTTTATTGTCAAAACTTGTGAACTTACATTAGTGATTTAAGTATTGAGAATAATATACTTAATTTTTTTTTATGATTATAATTTATATTTATATTTAAATATATTTAATACAAGATATTATTAAGATATAATTGTTATAAATATTTGTGGATGTTATTTTTTTTAGTGGTTGTTTGGAATTACGTTGAAAAGACCGGTAAATGTACGGTTAATGCAAAGCTTGTAATTGAAAATTCACGACCAAACTAACATTGAATGGCGAGACATTAGTGCATGAATTTGCTAATGGTCTTTCCTTCGAGGGTTAACGATAGGATGAATAAAGTTCAGTTTTGAACTAATACCATTTGAAAATTAAACTGAATTGATTTTTGGTTTAAAAAAATCGAACTGAATTGATTTTAAGTTCAAAAAATCAAACCGAACTGTTTTATAAATTGGTGCACCGATTTATTATTTGAATTGGATCGGTTTAACTTAATTTTTTTATTTATATTGACCAAATTTTACATAACTACTCCTAATTATTTCTAAAAAAGAATCCGGTTCAAGTTTTTCGAAATAAAAATCGGTTTAGTTTTTTCGAATTGAAAACCAATTCGGTTTGGTTTTTTCTAACTAAAAACTGGTTCAGTTCGGTTCTAGTTTTAAAAAATTAGTTCGAAAACAGTTCGGTTCTCAATTTTTATAAACCAGTTGAGTTAAAAAACAGTTCAATTCAGTTGAGTTCAGCAGTTTAGTTAATGTGATTGTTTGCATAGTTTTGTGACCGATAAATACATTGTATTGTAAAGAACACGTATTCAAAAAAAAATGTAAAAACTATACTTTTCTGGCTTCTCTCTTTCTCTTCTTCATCTTTACTCATATAATACATTTATATTTTTTAATTAATTTTATAATACAATATCTACCATATGTGATGAGATAATCAATTTTGAAGTTCTATTACAATAACAATGTTTCTTCTTATTTTATTTGAGATAACCTAATTTATGATATTGTTCTTTCTTATAGATAAATTTTGTTTCTTTTCTTTCATGTCAATATTTATATTTCTTGGATATAAACTCTATTGAGAATTTTGTTTGACTGATACAATTATCATATATGCGTTTATTCTTAATTGATAAATTCTGAAAAGAATTTAAGAATGAAGCATCCCTGAACTCAAAGAATGAATTGTGATATAGTTGTTAAATAAATGAATGTTTGTCATTTAGATTCTTTGAAGATTCCACGGATAAAATAAAAAATAAAAAGTTTAGAGAGGTCTTTGGTATTGTAATGCACTAATTACACTATACATGCATGGCTTAGTGGGTTTTAACAACGTACGGCTAGCCACCGGGTTTGAAGACACGCATGTGTATTTATTTATATATATGTTATTTTTGAGTTCAAGAATATTTAGTTTTGTATAACCACCGGCGGCGACCACAGGCAGCCACTACCGATGGCGAGAAAACAAAAAGAAGTGTCGAAAGTGGGATCAAAAGTGCTATACTACTATTTTAAAGGGATATATAATAGAACATGTACGTTTTGACATATTAAAATATATATATATATATATATAGTCGTCCCACTGGTTAGTGTATATGTAGAACTTGAATAATAATTAATTGTACAACTTTTATGGCTTCTGCACGATCTCCACCATTGCAACTTATAAGAGATGGAGAAACTAAAAGGTTGTTGGGCCTTCGTGTGTAATGGAGGATACCGCACTATGGACGTCCAAACAAGTTCGCCACATATAATATCAAATGTTTTATACTAATAGTCAACCTTAATCGTTTATGTTACAGACTTTTTTCACCATAACACAAGGGTTTCATTTCGATCAAAATCGGTATATAATAGTAAATAATAAAGGAAAAGGTGTAGTCATCGTTGGTCACTAATTATGAATTAGATACTCCGACCCTGACACATAATATAGACACTAATGTCAAAAATATAGTTCGCCAACATTGATATACAAATATCTTTATTTACTTGTTATAGTTAAATAAAATATGAACATTATTAATAAAAAAATCTATATTGAAAATATATTATTAATAGATTGGCAAAGTTCATGTATCAGTCGAAGCAGCCGCATTTACAAAGTATATCCCTTGCTTGGACAGCCATGATATGATCAATTGATTCAAGTGGTGTTCTAGAACAACTGCAAAGTTTGCAATGCTAACTATTTTTGCCCGACAAAACATAATGGTGCTACATAGATATATATGAAAGAAAAAAGTTAGCCTTTTTTAATAAATAAGTAAATTGTTGTTTTCAATGTTGAGAGGTTTGTGGCAGTGAATTATAGGTGATCTAGGTTGAATTCATTTTAAATAATTTAAATATCATAAGCAAGTGAACAATATACATTTGTTTACATGGTAACAAAAATTAATTTAAAATGAATTGATTTTGTAAATTTAATTTCAACTAAGTGAGATAATTATAAACTGTTTTATGTTTAAATATGTAATAGTGTAAAAGTAAATTTAATAAAAAAATGATTAAAAATCATTTTTTTGAAATAGTTAGATGAAGCACTTGATTCCACCATGAATTAGCTTTTAAAAGTCTCAAAATTTTAACTAACACTCCTTTAAACGATCCTCTTGTACTTTATAGATAAAATAATAACTCAATCGATGTAAAAAAAAATTATCAAAACTTAATTCGTTGAATCGACCTTAAAAATAATTGTATCAAATATAAAATCAAAAAGAATCATTAAATTATACTTTAAAAAAATATTGTCAATCATACTTAGTATTTCAAATGACTTTTTAAGCATTGGTTCACCTTTGGAACTTCACCTATAATTTGCTTCCAAATTAAACACAACTGAAAATATATGAAAATGATTACTCTCACCTCATTAATTCCACTAATATACAAACCACACTTAGAGAATAGAGATTACATTTACAACACTTGAGTATTTCATGTAATGCAACACTACCAAATTCATCACAACCCCAAGAAAAACCATGAGTAGAAGAAGAGCAACAAAAGAAAAAGTGCACATGAACCCTTTCTTTCCATGCCCTTCAATATCTATACATCTGATATATAAAAATTACAACACCAACTTCCCGATACACGCCGCCGGAATTGCCACCATCGCTCGAAAAAAAAGGATGCATGTCATCTGAGTGAGTAATAGATCAGAAGATAACCGTGCCAACACACGGATACATGTATGTTGGTCAGACACCGGAAAAATAAACACTCAGGTACTAATATAGAAATACGTATTCTTATAAACTTGAGATGCTTTTAACTATCTACCTAAAAGATTCATTCCTCTTCAAAATGGATTCATATATTTAATATATGAGATGTAAAACTGAAACAGTTAGACAGTGTTATGGATTTGATGTTGGTCATGGCAAGCATTACTGGACCTGCTCTCAACACACTGATACTTCGAAGAAACCGTGTAACAAGTGATTCATTTCATACTATTAGGCCTTCCAGTTGCTGCTATCTGGGTAGGGTTCTGGGGTAAAGAGTTATAACCGATCATGTTGTCGATTGCATTGGACGAAGACGCATTACCCTTCATCGTTTGCTCGAGAAGACGAACGAGTGACATAAATATTTCCATCCTCGTAACATCCCTATTTGCCTGCAAATTGAAGCAGCCAGTATTTAAGATTACATCAAAATCAACAAGCATCAAAATCCATTTCTCCTACAGTCACATTTTCCCTGCTACACCTAGGAAATGCTTAGTTATTGAAGGTGACAGCAGATATTACCTCAACAACGAAACGTGCCCAGATTTTGCCGTTGTGGGCTTCCATTACCCCCTTCAAGATGGTTAACCCTAATCCTCTGATTAAGTCAGCTATTTCAAGAAAGAAACCCCGTTCCTCGCAAAGCATCTGTAAGAATAACCAAACAAACATATTATAGAGGTGATAAAGTTATTTGTTAGGACCAAATAACTTTACATATTTACAAAGCATCCTCATTACCTCCACTAGCATCTGACGAGGAGGATCCAAATCTTCGACTATAATAGGACAAACCATCGATTGGGAGCCAACCTCATACGCCCATGTAGCCCCTCCCTCAAAGTTGTCTTTCAATAACAACCCACCTTCCTTACTAATAATCTACATATTTAAGGAAAACACAAATATTTCTCTTATTAGTAATTTCGTCAGTTCAAAACATTGTTAGGAACATTATCTTATGTAGTCATTCATAGCTTAAATGATGTAGAACAAATTTTTATTTGTATAAAGGATTTTCCAGTTGATTGATATTTGATTCGAGCTACCAGCTAATGTGTGTATTTTCATACCTTAGACTCCCCACTCTGTTTGAGCTTGTCAGCATGCTTTGTCACACTTTGCAAGAAAAGCATATGCTTAATCGTCCGTTCCAGCAGCGCATCAATGCTACACTGTTAAATCATAACAAATAGATCAAAGAAAAAGAATCAGTAGCTGGATATATTTAATTTCTTTTGAAAAATCTGTAACTAAGATAAGATATAAGAGAGGGAAATACTTTTGCTCCATTTGGAACGATTTCTCGTAATTCTTTGACACGATCTTGAATCATTTGCCGATCTTTAGGTCGAGGCCTAGGATTCTCTCCTGGTTTCAGCCTTTTGCGATTAGATTTGCAAGCTTCGTCCGGTCGCTTAGAGTATCCAGTTGAAACACTATTTTCATGTTTCACATTGCCACCATTCTCCAACCACGAACTAAGTCGAGATCCACATATGGTAGTAGTTTGAGAGCAGTTTCCAGCATCATCCTTGCTACAACCGGACCTTAGAGAACTAGTTTCTACTGCAACTTTTTTACCTCTATACTTAGAAAAATCAAACAACCCGCCTTCGAAATTACCAGCCATAATCGATCTACTGACAGGAGAAGGAATAGACGAGGTACTATTAACAGTCAATGCTGTCCTGCAAGACATGTCATCAGAACTCTGTTTCAAACTAGGTTTGGCCTTCGAGACCACGGCATCCAAGAGGTGGTCTGTTGACATCCCAGAAAAAATGCCACTGTCCAACATTGATTCGTCAACTGAATAATAATCGGAATTCGTACCCTCCACGTTCGTGCATATTTCCTTTTTAACCTTATTTTCGACATCTGCATTTGATTCATCGGCAAAGAGTTCATTCCAGTGTCCTTCTAGAAGTTTGTTCTTAAAATCCACACCTAAAATATCAAACAGGTCATCACCTGATGGAGGTTGAGCACAGGCTTCTTTGTGTTCAGAACCCATGGTCATTGCAGATTGATTGGTACTGTCCTCATGAAAGCAATCATGGACAAAACCCGGGATATGATCCTCAACATTAAAAGAGGGAATGTTAGGGGCCTGAAGCAAGTCATAGGCACCTGACCGACTAGCCAAATTTGCCCGAGAATGACGCGCTGCATTAGTCGAATCGTCATTTTGAAGTTCATTCCCAACTTGGGATCCAGATAAATTTGTTGCAGATACTTTAGGAAATTTTGAACTAGTAATCAGATTTGTCCCCAAAATACTATTCATCCCACCATGTACTGGGATTCCTCTAAGTAACGAAGTACTGCCAGAACTTAGATTATTGAATTCAGATCTTGCATTATATGCAACAGAATGCTGTTGCAGGCTTGAATTAAAATTTGAGGGTATTACTTCAGCCTCCACAACTCTATCCTCTTGGAAAAGTTTATTGGATATCTCATTCAGATTATGGGTTTGGGGTGTCCATTCAGAACCCTGACATTTACTAATTTTTTCCCTTAATGGACAAAGGGTTTGAATATTAGGCTTTGAAGCATGAGATAAATAACTTTGTCGATTATCGATATTAATTATTGAAGGAGTGCAATTTGAAGTAACAACCGATGAATCAACAGGCATAGGCACACCAGAAGTAGCACGTTCAGTGAGTCTTTCATTTGAAAGTTTTTCTGAATAGTCTTCAGATAGAAGGGCACCAGGAATACACCCCAATTGCAAGATCAAGCTCTTGACTTCATGCACAAATCCCATATTTTCCATTATCTGTACCATTAATATTGCTGTTTAGTTGAGGAATAATAGGATAACATTCATGAGATCAATAATACTCAAATGACAAAACAAACAGCAATACTGGACTACAGATAGATACAACCCAAGTCATATAGAATTTAGACCGCGAGAGTAAATTATAAGACAACAGGGATCTACTCATTCACCGTTGTCTCTACTTTGAAGACTCGATATCCTAAATTCATTCAACAATCATACTCATTTGTTCCTCAAGTGATATGTAAGTTTTTACTTTTATGTGCATAAGTTAACCAGGATAATTCACTCTCGATATGCGGTGAATATTCTGACCTCTCACCATAACTATGTACACCCGCATTAGATCATTGGAATTGGTAATTGGAAAAAGTTACATTACATCTCTCCAAAAATACATAACAAAATTTGCAACTACAGAAAAAGGACTTACGGGCAAGAAAGAACCAAGTTGAACAACCCCATGAGGAAGCACAGGAATAACTGCTACAGTCTGCAAAAACAATACAATACAGTATGATGAAACAGCAATGAAAAGCACGATAGCAAAACATGGAGCAAAATGAAAATTGCAAACCTGCATTCCAGCTGAAAATTGGTGATGCACTTCAGCATATACCTAAAAAGAGCACACTCATATAAGAAATCGAAATGAAGTTCATAAGTATATACAATTAGAGTCAGAACACCAATTAAATTTATTGAGCACGGACGGTGCACAAGCTTTCAAAAACTTAGCCCTTCCACCAAACTTATTGATAATCACATCATAACCATGGTTTTAAATTACAGCCAACAATCGCAATTGCATCCGCAACATAAAGGATTTTGAGGTCTCTAAAACGGCATCAGAACCATAATTTTGACCACATTTTCTCACAATATAAAGGTTCGTATCACAACCGCAACAGCGGCCGCAACTAAAAACTATGATCACAACACTCATACTAGACAGAAGAAACAGTGCAATTTGCAACCATTCTACATTTGAACAACAAGTAAAGCTTTATACCTCAGGTGGATATGCATCTTTTGCGAAATTGTTCAAGAGAATCCATTGATGACTGTTGGTAAATGCAGCCCGTCCAATCATACTGAGTAACAGCAAAAAGCAGCACATAAATACCGTTGGAAATTTGGAACAAACAGGTGAAAATGGGTGAAAACATAAATTACATACCCTTCACCTGCAACAATGACTAAATTATTTACTGTCATTTTGTTAATCAAAGAAGAGACTTTGTCCTCCTCTTGAATTCCTAGATGAAACGATTGAGACTCGGAAGAAAACCAGCATCCTTCCCCATTCTGATTAGGAAAATTAGACATCCCTACTATGCCACGAGGGGAAGGACATAACAAGGGTTCATGATAGCATTCTTCCCAAATTAATAGCCTGCCAAGTCAAATGATACCCAATTAAGTCAAACAAAAAATTATACTCACGAAGCACCGACATTTACACAGACACAACACTAACACGTAGAAAACCTTAAAAATTCAATAAAAAATAAGTAATTGAATGTAACTACATATGTAAATATTGTCCCAATGTCGGACACAAACATGTGTCAAACACCGGACATGCCTTTAACCTGAAGAGTCTGTGATACACCATATGGTCAAAAAAAGTATATTAATATTTAACAACCATTTGGATGCTGAGATTAATAAAGAAGCAAAAAAAAAATTTCACATATTCAATTGGGAAAAAAAACAACCAAATATTGAGAAGAACTAAGCAAGGAAATAGAGCTGATTTTTAGTTATCTTTTATTTGCTGTAAGCAGTGACACATCACAACAATAGTGCTAGCTAGCATGACAAAGATGGACCACAAATCAAGCCTGTTTAGCTGAAGAAAAAAAAATCAGTTTTTTATTATAACTAGAAAATAAGGCCAAATAGAATCAAACAAGAAAGACAAATTCTGAATTAACAGAATCCTTTACAGAACCAATCTAATAGGTAATGCGCCTGGTAAAACAACAACATCAAGTCTACTTCTTTTGAATAAGTAAATAAATAAGATTCTGGAAGACAAACCAGAAGCTTACAAAGCACAAAATTCCAAAGTAAGAATGAATATTCAGCAGAGTGCATGAATACTAATCAAATATAAGGAAGAAGTGGCCAATCAATAACATTTCAATATGTCAATCATATCATATCTAATAACCAACCCCAGAAATAGAATCTACTCTAATGTAAATGTAAATATTACACATACACAAGCATCAATCCAACACAGAAAGTAATGGGAAAACGCAAACAATAGCTCCATATATATACAAAGATTAAATAACTTGAAACATTCAATTACCCTTAATTAGAATATCTCAAAAACAGATAAACCAAGGTTTGGTGCATGTAATAAAAGATAGAAATACAAACTTCAAAAACACAAAAAAGAAACATTTTAACTTTAATATGTTTGCATTACTTGGAATTGTTGCAACCAATCTTCCAGAACACAGCATAAGACCACTGATTCCGATTGCACAGAGTCTTCAAAACTTCTTTCAACAAAAAACCCATCTTGGAAATTCCCAAAAAAACACTCTTCCTGCTAAATTCCTAATCCTAATGGAAGAAACAATAGCACCCAGGAACAGCACAAAAAAAAAAACAAAAGGGTAAGTGTCAAACTTGTTGTTGACCATGCATTATCAAGAAAAAGTTTTGATTCCAAATCCTAACTACCACAGCACGATCCTCTTCCTGCTTGTTTAGTTCTCAATCCTCCACTTCTCTTTCGTTGTGGATCCAAGTTCCCAGAGTTCAGTTTCCGGCATGCCATTCTCCGGCTAAAAAAGTTTTAGAGAGAGAAAGTAAAGTAAAGAGATTTCTACACTATGCCACGAGATTCGAGTTTGTAGATAGGTACTACTATAATGTTGTCCATTTGAGATGAAAAAAGGAAAGAACTTTGAAGAGTGGAATGTGTAAAAGAGAAATGGGAAATGGAGGGTTTGTATAGAAAGTGTTTTTGTGTGATTTTCAGATGGTAGGGTGTTTTTTTTTTTCAACTTAACAAAACACAGGTTCAGGTTCTTGTGTTTACTCAGAGAGAGAGAGAAAGAGATGGAATTGTGTGGTTTGATTAAAAGGAAGGGTTTTAGGGGGAATATTAGAGGGAGAGCCACTGGTAGAGAGAGAGAGATAGTGGAAGAGGCAGAGGTTGGTTTTGTCGGGTAATGAAACAGTGTCGGAAGGGAGTCAGAGAGAGAGAGAAAGAGAATTGTGTTTTGTTTTGTAGAGAGAGAGAGAGAGAATGTGTGAAAATGTGAAGAGAAGAGAGGTGGCAGTGAGGAAAAAGAGTAGTGGGCATGATATGTATGATAGATGGTCCTATCTATCATCCTAGTGCTGGTTACTATCATCCTTACGTCACAAACATAACCATGGTAACAAAGGGGTTTTCATTGTCTATACTCATTGGACATCATTCATATCTGAGGTGGGAAAATCATTCACCTCTTACCACTATTCTCTTTGTTGTCCCAACTAATTTTTTTAGTTATAGTGTAACCACCTTCCTAACTACTTTATTGTGTATCTAGAATTCACAATACTAATTTATAATTAATATTACAAATCGATATCAAATTAATATAAAATATATATTTATTTTTTTTAAAAAAAAAGTAATATTAATGTCTATTTTTAAGAGACGGAAGATATAGTATTTTGAATTTTCTAAAATTCTAATATTTACATAAAATTAAAGTATCATTTTAATTTTCTATAAGTGTTTCTTTTTGTTAAGACATGGGAAACTAGAAACAAGAATGAAGTTTTTATCCTAAGAGTATATGTTTACAACTAGTTTCAAAAGTTTTCAATTGACGTCTACAAACATGTAGAGTGAGACTCACCCAAGTATCTCAATAATAGCATACAACTATAATAACAACTAAAAAGGAGCAAAATGATTTTTTTAAGACATGTTTTTACTGGAGTACTTGAAGAGTCTTCTCGGTTTCAACTTTACTTTGAGAACCATCCTCAAAATTAACATATATAAAAGGAACGACCCTAAACATACAATACATTGTCTTGATTTGAATTCCCACCTACAGAGACGAAAACCATAAAACACAACAACTATAACATTAATTTAACCAATCAATGTTCAGAAACCCTAAACAATGAAAAAATATCTCGATGCACAAGACCTTTCATAATAGTGGAAATAATGGATATAATGTCTATGATGTCCATAATGGGCTTGCAGTTGAGTGTGGCGCCAAACATTGCATGAATAAAGAAAGTGATACACTACGAGTGGCGACGTGTTATCACGTCGATGATGGTTATCATTTTTACAACAACGACAAGGTTACTCCAATCACAATAAGCAACAAGTTTCTACGACAACCATAAACAATGTGATTGGGGTTTCAAATTCTCATAAGGAAACAAAATTTGTGGTGTATTGATTCCGAGAGATGTGACAGAGACATCATTCAGTCGACGACGATGGTGGTAAGGTATTATAAGTGACAGTTTTATGGAAGAAATATGTATTTTAGTAAAATTGAAGAAGATGGTGGAGCAAGGATTTCGAAGGGTGCTATAGGGTTTTGTTTTATTCATTTTTGTTTTAATATAGGAGTTCACGAGTTACACAATAGAACACTATCAATTTTTTTTTAATCTCTTCTTTATATTGTTTTTACAATAAATTATATTAAATGCACACCAACTTATAGCACCCCAATCAAAGAATCGCTATAAACCACATCTACACACTATATTATAACACTTTTTATGCGGAAGTGCCATTAAAACTATTTTTTTGTAGTAGTGAAAATAATCATGCATGTCTTGCGAGACTATAATGCAACCAAAGAGTCGTGGGAGAACTTTATTACCATTAATGATGTTCAATGGAGCATATTCTTCAATCTCATATTATTCCAGTGAGTTGACTATAATCTTCAAATTCTTAATAGTGGCTCGACTTGATGGAAATGACTTGTTCTTTTTGATATTTTAACTCATATGTTATAGATTAATTGGTCGTAACCAACTAGTTTTTTTTCTAGGAACTTCCTTGAATCCAGAGCAACTTTTACATGCTCTCCACAGACGACTCACTTTAGTCCATCGTCGTCTTTTGAAAAGGTTTGCTTCATACGCAAATAATATCAAATATGATATTAATGTAAAGTGGTACCCTACTCCTCACTCTATGAAGCTCTGTGTAGATGGACCCCACATGCAACGTGATTGCATGTAGTTTCGCATTTTTCGGATGTCCGATCAAAGATCGTACAGTCCAAAATTAAAGGTAGATTTTAAATTCTTATAAACAAAAATTCTGAATTTAAAATCGTGATCATTTAATGTTGATCAGATGACTAATATCATATGATTGTGTAGTTAAAAATTTTGATCATAAAATCAAACACCTTTATTGCACTTATTAAAAATTTAAATAATTTTTAATTTATTTAAAACTTATCATAAATTATGTATTTAATTTTTTTTAAAATTTAAATTTTGTTTTTTGAAATACAAATTTTATATCTTTTGATACATTAGCAAATGTCTTTAAATATTTGTTATTACGAAGCAATTTGTTTAACAACACATAACCACCTCATGGAATAACTATTATTCATAATTCGTATCTTCACATTCTCTATATAATGGAAAGTTGTGCTCTTTCTACTTTTTTTAAGAAAATTAAATAGTTACTCTATATTTCAAATTGTGTTCATTATTATATTTTAATCATAATATAATCACAAGTATGAGAATAATGCACCTATAAACCTATAAGCATTCAAAGTCTAAAACAAAAGAATACATATGTTATTCATATCAACCACTTTTTGCTCTCGATTTACATCATTTTCTTGGTTTTTGATGTCTTTATAGAGACTAGAGTCAACAAAATAGAAGAAAAAATTATATATCTCTTCTTTTAAGATGATCTATTTCTACTTTTTGAAGTATATGTTCTTGAAACAAAAATGTCTCTCAAGTTTTTATTTGTTTTATAAGGGTTTGTGTAATATTATTTTACTGTCCCTTATGCTTCTTTTAAATACTACTACTATATGTACAAGTCCCTATTGCAATTTATAATTTGGTCCTGTGTGAGTGTGATTTTGGTCGGCTGACATCCTAGTCAATATTGTCTCAACTTTTTCATTAAATTAATACTTATAAAGTATCTTTTCTAATTGAGACACTTAATTAACTTTCTTGGAAGGTTGTGTGAATGCTTATATCCTTTGATCATTCAAAATCATCACTAATTATGGAACTTCAAAAACAAATATGATAGAATATAAATAACCTAGCTAAGGTTATGTGGTCACGTAGGAGAGGTACTAATTGAAAATGATGGATGGAATTTTTTTATTAAGCCGTATGGTTATTTACATTACAAGCAAAAAAGATGTCAGTGAAAATGGAATTGTAGATGATTGGCTGGTCACTATGTTTTGTCTTTCATTTTGTTGTGTGACAAATAAACAGACAGGCAAAAGGACATAAAAAGATGGAGCACTAGTTGGAATGTGCACTTCTTTCATTTTGTGCTTCAGTTGTTACTTCAATTTTATATTTTACTACCTAATTGTAGGGCATGGTAATTTTGTGGGAAATCAAGGGAAAATAGATTCCTATTCAAAGGTAAAATTAAATATATCCGACCAATGTTTGTTATTTTATTTGGACTTGTGGCTATACGGGAAGTACTACTACTATGTTCATAGGATCAAATTAACAATTAATAGTAGTAGTTAACAATGCAATATATATATAATTATGTAGTATTTCTAACATGTCATAATTTTACCCTAGTAAATTGTTAATAGTTTTAATCTCTAAGAATTGAGAGGGTATTATAATAGAAATATATATTTTATCTTTAAATCGTAGTTTAACTGATAAAATATCGATATTGTTAACTTAAACATATATTACAAATTTAAATTTAAAATTTTACAATTGTATATGAATTTTTGATAGTATTTATTATCTTACTATAAAAAAAGTTATTAAAAAAACATATATATTTTGTGGATCTTTGTTTCCATTTAGACCTTAATGTATATAAGGTTGGTTTCAAGTGGGACAAAGAGCTAGCTCTATTAATTGTCTCTGTAGTGGCTACACAATTAATTACACATGTATATATATAGTAGGGGAATATAAACCTGGTCGTGTTAAATTTGGCAAACCATTACCAATCAGTTAGCAATATATGCAATGCCATGATTTATGGAAAATCAATTGAATTATGCAAATTGTAATGCCCTTTCATGTTGGGAGGGGGTGTCCAATTAATTAATTACTAGTTCTGAAATTTATTATGTGACTATGATCCTCAATTAATGAAACATTGTCATCATATGGTGAAAATGATAGCGTAGGCTCTCTCTTAAAGATTTGAGACAAAACTAGCTTCAAGGGCTAATTGTTTGGAATTGGTTGTTTTTATTTAAAAGCCGATTTTAATTTACAAAAAAAAAAAAAAAAAAAAAAAAAAACGGGGGGGGAACTGATAAAAAAAAAAAGGGGGAATAGAACAAAACCAAAAAACAAAAA
>NC_021160.2:48420947-48423482 GCF_000331145.2 Cicer arietinum
AAAAAAATAACGAGGGATGTGACGTGATAAAAAACAAAAGGTGGAATAGAACCAAACCAAAAAACAAAAGATGGAAAAAGACATGCGAGCAAGCTCCCTCAAGCAAATAATTTCATTTTTGCAAAGCAATTCTATGATTGGAATTTACGGATAACAACTAAATGAATATGGGTGGAAAAGTTGGTGCGGGTTGGATAAAAAAAACTATTTTTTTTTGTCAAAATTAAACTAACTTAACTCATATTTTACCGTTATCACTAAAAAAAATGTTATTTAACTACATTTATAATTATAATTAAATTTATAATTTATCCTGACAAATAAAATTAGTCACGCTAATTCTGTCTTTAGTGTAGTTGAGAATCTAATTTGTGTAGACACGATTAAAATGTATATTAGTCATGTCTAAAAGAGTCGTGACAACATATTTTATATGAGTTGTAAGTATTTATATCTTATAATAAATTAATGAAACATACCAAAATTATTGATCACGTCAAAATAGTCTAAAGCAACAGCAAAATAATATACTAAACATCGCATTCCTTCCATTTGCAGTCCAAATAGCAGCATATTTCTTCCATTTCTAGTCCAAAAATCAAAACTTTACTCATTAATTATGAGAATTGTAATCTCCCAAGTGGAAGCATAATGTAAGCAAATGTTTACTAATTAACACTAATGAATAAGTATCATTTGAGTAATATTAATCATTATGTACAAAAATAGAACATGACATTTGTTAGTAACTTAAAGTATAGCTCTAATTAAATGCAAAAACTCTTATTAACTCATCATCAAAATTACTTTGTGTAAAGTTAATGGAACTATAAGTTGATTTTGTGTTTGTGAAAGTTGCTCTTTAGTCTCTTCATATCCATTTAATTTTTCTTTTAAAATGTGCACTTCCTTTTGTAAGTCGTCAATGTCTTTCTGACTAGAGCTACCAACATTGTCAAATTGAGTGAAATGTTTGCCCATTTTAAAAGCATCCGTAGGGAAACACCAACACCTAAATCATACACTCGACCTGAATGCTTGGCTCCATACATTTTTCCAATAACATCATCTGGATAGGCATTAATCTTTGATGGAATATCTTTAGCGACAACAAGTTCTTGATCTTGAGACAAGTTATCTGATATATTTTCTTATTAGAGAAATAAAAGTATGATTTATTCGGTTATTTAACCGTGACTAACTGTCGACTTTTTTGTAGTGTATCTAGTCATAATTGGTATCCAATAACAAGAACTACATAATTTACTTTTTAAGCAGGTTTATCTGATGGTTTGTTTGAGAAGAGGATTGTTGAGAGGAGAATTTTGAAGAGTTAAGTCTATATTTAAGTATATTGTATTTTAAAATATCTAAATAAAATAAAAACAAAATATAACAATTTATAAAGTATAATTGTATGATTTATAAATATCTATCTCGAAATTCATCACAGGTTTCAATGTGTTAAATTGACCCTACTTTAACCCAGATATGTTTAGTGTATAGTGTCAGCGTTACTCTTATTGATGTCTAAAATAATCTCTAAATACCTTGATAAATAAATAAAGGCCTTTTTAATTATAACACCAATATTTTTACTAAAATTCTATTTAAATTATACCTTTCTTGTTTTCTGAGATACAATATATTTTAATTAAATATATCAATAATTGTATTTTTTTTATATAATTGTGAAACCTTGTATTTGTTGTACTATTTAAATATTTCTATTTTTATAAACCTAAATATAGATGGAAAAGTGAAGTTTGAAGGCTTAAAAACTTTGTTTTTCTAGCCTGGGCTGGCTCTAGGAGCAAGTCACCAAGACTATACCGCTTAGGATCTCAAAATTTTCTCTTTTGCATAGAATGTTGACACAAAAGAATTAACATTCTCTTTGGTTTATTTATGGAATTAAAATGTTAAGGAGAAATAAAACAACGGAAAATAATACAATAATTGATATATTTATTATATAAAGAAATTTGATTATTTTACAAATACATATATTATATATATAATAATGTCAATAATTTGTGTAACTGTGACTTACATATATTGAAAAAAAAATCAATATTAAAATTAATAAAATCTTATTTAAATCCAACTATATCTCAATAAATATTAAATTGATTAACTTTAATATCGATTAAAAAAATATTTAACAAAATCAATTACAAAATTTATTAAATAATTCTGTATTCCAAAAAATAAAATTGAAATAAAAATATATAAAATTTATTAAAATATAACTATTATATTAACAAAAATCTAATTTTTAAATTTGCCTTATGTCTCATGGTGAACCAGTACTCTTCCTTGCTTGAGCCTTGCACTGGCCCCATAGTATGATAGTGTTTTATCGATAAACTCCAAGCTCAGTCCTTCTCATCCTTGGATATGATTATATTATATTATATATCTACAAATTGAAAGTAGTGACCAAAGAAACATAGAATGTACAAGTAAAATAGTATATGAAAAACAAAAAAAGAATGGGTTTTTCAATTTCTATGTAGAAACAATGATAGGGAA
>NC_021160.2:48423492-48429080 GCF_000331145.2 Cicer arietinum
AGGGAAAGAAAAGAAAATGGACAAAAAAAGATGAGGACAAAAAGATCTTCCAGTAGGATTTTACAATTCATAATTTGATGCGAAAATGAAGATATCAAATAATTTGGATAATAATGATGACGGGACGGAAAGAACCCTAGAAAAAATCACTGTGCCGGAAAAAACGGATAAGCCCAAAATGGGACAAATAAGCTTGAGAATCTTGAGTATGGCCCAAGGAAATAATTCTTAGCATAAAAATATAATGTCAAATCTAACTTATTTTTTATATGTACTTGTAGATATGTTTAAGCTGTATAAAATAATAAAAAAGTGAGAGGTCAAGAAAAATATATAACATACATTATTTGTATTTTGATGTCAAATAACACAGCTAATAATCCATAAAAAAAACACATCACTAATAATTATGGTCCTACAAATAGTGTTCGCTCGTTAAATTTTTTTTTTTACAAAAATTATATAAAAAATAGTATACTTTTATTTTAATTTTGAAAATATAGGATAATATCATTTTTTAAAATCTCCATGAAAAATTTAGTTAGATTATTTAAATAATTTTTAAAATATATAATTTACTATCGTAATAGTTGATGAAAGATACAGTTTATTGTTAAAATAGTCAATAACCGTTACAATATACTGATTTAATTGATAATTTAAAGTTAATTTAAATATTTTTTAATTAAAGATCAAAATAACAACTTTCTATACTTTTATAAATTAAAATATAATTTATCTATAAAAAATAATTTTAAATAATTTTACACTGCCGAATCTTCCATTTTCGATGTTCAAGATAAAAAATTAACAAAGAATCCAAACTTTATCACTCTATTTTTTTTTTTTTCTCTCAAACCCATTATCCCACTTGACTCTATAATTATTTGCAATTTTTCCAATTGTTTCAAAATGCTGCCGCAACTCCAATATTTGTCTTTCATTCCAGCTTGGCCCACATAAAGGGAATAATATATATAATATCCCTTAATCTATAAGCAAATCCACATAGTATAAGAAAAAGGTCCAGCAAAGATAAAGGTCTAAAGTGATAAATGGTTTGAGTTTCGTTATTCATACTCTTTATTTTTGCTTTCCTACTTGAAATAGCCATACAAATGCTCATTATCGAAATACACTATGTTTTTATTATCGCAATATACAGCACTTCTAAATAAATTAAAAAGTAAAATATCACGAGCTTGTAAAGTGTACTTTTCACACGTCATCTCGGGGAAACTCCTGATAATTAATTTGGATTAGTTATCAAAATTAGTGGTTAGCATTTAAATTTTAAAGGCAATAGATAAGTCACATTAATCATATGCATAAGAAGCCGTGGAAGGATAAGTACACACCTTGTATGATTGGACACAAAATTGCAACTTGTTTGATATGTGGCATGGTTTCCTCCATATAATGTGTATGTGATTAATCAAATGTGCAGTTAGTATATATAAATTTATCTTTTCAAAACGATGGTCTTGGCCCAATAATCTAGCTAGAAGGAAATTAAGCAGTTAAGTTAAGTGTGTGTTGTTAATATTAAATGAAATTTTTTTGTTGAAAGTTGACCTAGACACATTCTAAACATTGAGAATTATTCATTGATCTTCTTTAATTATTATTCAGAAGAAAAAAGAAAAATATGGTAATTTGTGGGCGTTTGAAACTACGAAATATTATTTTTTAAAATTATATTTAAAACCAGTAATTATCTATAAAATCTATGTTTCTTAATTTTAGAGTATATTGTTTTAGGTTTTTATATTAGATTTATCTCATTCTCACAAATAAAATACGTTTATATTAAGTCTTTTTCATTCTTACAAAATTAGATTGTTAGATAAAATATATCTCTTTTTATAAAGTCTTATAAAGTTTTATTTTTTAATATATATTAAAAATAGCTTCTTTGCTCCTTTTAATTAGTTTTAGAAATCTTGATCACTATATATATAATTTTTTGTAAGACTATACATGTTTTGTTAAAACACAAAAGGAGATTATATACAAAATTTCATAAGCAGAAAAGAAGAAAGAGATTATTACATGTTTTAAATTGGAGCTAACAACAATGTAAAATGCATGTATATGATTAGTTTGTGGGCAATGCAGGGATGAACAAAAAACATGTATGATGGTTAATTTATCATTGTGCTTGCGAAAGCATGAATATACTTTAAAGTTAGAATGGCAAAACCAGCTTTTCCCTTTATTCTTGTGTTCTTTTCTAGTTTGACTTTAACCATAGATGATTGATACATGGATAATTTGCAAGTAACACATATCTATTGGCAAAGAATCATCTTTAACAGCAATGCATAACAAAGTCAAGGAACCCAAAATTCACATTTTAGAAAAATTCAGAATTATGATTTTTCGAGTTTTGGAAAAACAGCCACAAAATATATTTTTTAATATACTTTAAAAAAATATTATTTAACATGTTATATTCTGATTTTTCGATAACAATTTTTTGGAGAAAATACTTACTGTTGTTCTTTTTTTTGAAAATTTTGGCAAAATGAAATAGGGTTTTATTTAAATTATTCTATGGCATTTTTAGAATTTTGCATAGTTTGTTTGAGTATGAGAACTAATTGCAGAGGTATAGGTAAAATTTTCTGGAAATTATTTAGATCAAACAATTGAATATAATCTTTTACACAAGAAATATTTGGACCGTTCAACCCCAATCCCGCAATAATATGATATTGAAAGTTATTAATTATACCCCTTCAATTGTAATTGTACCCCTATGATTTAGATTTATTCCAATAATACCTCTCTCAAATTTTATCTTTGTTATTTTAAAGATTTCCACACTTGTGATAAAAA
The DNA here is from genome assembly GCF_000331145.2 of Cicer arietinum. Classification (NCBI taxonomy): domain Eukaryota; kingdom Viridiplantae; phylum Streptophyta; class Magnoliopsida; order Fabales; family Fabaceae; genus Cicer; species Cicer arietinum. Next base: position 48,426,334 of record NC_021160.2, read on the forward strand.
TAAATTTTACGGTGAAGAAAAATATGAACCCCGAAAATGATTTATCTGGTAAACAAAATTTTCAAAATTAATATTGTAAAGATTATTTTTACTGTTGCTCCGGCAAAAATGACTTTTATGATGAAAAAAATATAAACTATATAGATGACTTTTACATTTCACAATTCTTTGACAAATTAATAATGTAAAAGTTACTTTTATAGTAGCAACCGTAAAGATTGTTTTTATGAACTGTAAATTTTTCCGGTTTAAATTTTAACATTTTTCAAACAAAGGATTATGAAAGGAATATAGTTTTAAAAGAAAATTAATGAGTATTTGTGTCATTTCGTATGCAACCGAAGGGGTACAATGCAAGGTGTAGGGTAGAGTAAACAATTTTCTATAGTATTTATTTTAGGTGAGTTTCTTTCTGTCATTTAAAATGTGGGGCTGAATCAAGAAAGTTACATTTTCATGTTGGTCTATATTAGATATCTATATTTCGGAAATGGGCTTTGAGAATTATAATTTGGGCCTATTCAAATTTTGGATCAATAATTTGAGTTTGGGCGAGTCATATACCTAACAATGATATTCTGAATACTCCTAGTCTTTTAATACACATTTAATAGTTTACTTTCCATGTATATCTTTTCTTATTATATTATCAACGTATCTTATTATTCATATCACTTTTTTCCCTCTCTCAAGATGTTATTTAGGTGTACGATGTTGAAATAACATTTTTCAATGAGATTTAAAAAAGATATGATACATATACTCAATATACTCAATGTTTCAAGGTTTTCGGTCGAGATATGATGTCAAAGTCTTTTGGTTGTCCTGATCAATAATTTATGGTTGCTTTTGGTGCTTTACTCCCAAAAATGGTATCATAGTCTAGATTAGCTTGATGAGATTCGTGGGTCCAGCTATAATGGATCCTTGTATTGAATTTTATTTCTCAACGGTAGAGGCAAGTATAGTAACGAGGATAACTCAATTTTTTACTCAATTGTGGATGACTCAGACTTGAGAAGGATATTGTTGAAATGTAAGTGCAAATGGTTAGTTCCTACATCGACTAAACATGAATTGAATAGTATATACCTAATATTATGAGATTCATGATCGACATCATTAGCTTATTGTTCTTTTGGGTCATCCTTCGAACTCTCCCAACACACAACACTTTCCATGTTGCTAAGATAAAAGAAATATGAAAATTATAAATCATAGTCAAGTCAAAAGGCTTGGATTTGGATTGCATGCAGTCCTACGATCAAAGTTTGTCGTTCGATAAAAAACAAATGATCTAAATTTAAAGAAGATTTATTATTTTAAAAATCTCAATTTTAAATTTGAATTAGATAATCATGATCGGACAATTAAAAAAACTCCGATTATAGAATTGCATGTTGTGAAAATTGCATAGAATCATGCATGATTTGAAAGCTTAATCAAAATCAATGTAGTACTTTAGATCAACATTATGTATTATACAAATTGATGTAACTATCAGATTAATAATACCAAAAATCTCTAAAACCATACAATTTCACCATATTCATGTATAAAAAAAATGATTGTGACCCAATTAGATCATACATACCATCATGGATATGAAGACAACAAAGAAACAGGAATACACCTAGAATTCTTCCAAACACCAGAATGCAATTTGAGAATCTCCTTAGCCCTCTCTTTAGTCTTAAAACTACTATCAACTTGAAGCACCAAACACAACTTTGAAACACCACCAACTTGCAACATCTCATTCAAAACTCTAGAATTTGCAGAATACCTACAAACAGAATTCAAAATTCTAATCCCTCTATCACTTGCAACATGAGAAACCCTCAAAATTTTCTTTGACACAATAGCAACACCAGCACCATGATTCAACAATTCTGCACGACCTTCTGCACAACCACAAAGTTGATCCAAACCTATTAACATTAACTCGCATGCCCGTCTCTCGGAAACATCGATAAGAAGCTCGATGAGGACTAATACCGCCCCGCCTTCGACCGCTTTTATTCGGTTTCTTCCCCATGGTAAAAGCTCCACTATTAACTTCAATGCAGCTTTTGAAGCTTGTTGTGAAATCTTATCAGTTAAAACTCTTGTTATTTCTTCAAAAAGTGCTTTTTTGACACTGATTAATTGGATTGGATCAGCTACTTCAAATGCTGATTTCAATAGCATTGTTGCATAAGCTCTTGATTGGTAGTTTCCATTTTTCAACACATGAAACAATGACTCAATGAATTGAATTGTTTCATTTTTTACCAGATTCTTAATGTGTTGTTCAGAAGGGTATAAATGGAATAAAATTTCAATAGCTGATTCAATCACAGAAATTGAATTGTTTTTCATGGTTGAAGCTAAGAACTCTATTGTTCCTGCGGATTCTAAACAGTTTTTGTTTCTTTGACTTTCAAAGACAAAAGAACGAATTTTTAAGAGACAATTGAGTTGTTTTTCTGGGGATTTTTTGGCTTCAGAGAAAAGTTTGAGGATTTGGGTTTTGTCTATTGGTGATTTTGGTGTTGGAATTCGTTGAATACCAAGTGATGAATTAAGGGTGCACCAAGATTGAATCAAACGGCGTAGAGTGATATTTGGTGTAAGATTAAGATCAATGTGTTGTTTTGTAACAGGACAAGTTTTGTTTTTGAATGAAAATAACCATTTTTCTATGTTGTCTCTGTCGTAGGTGATTCCTGTTGTGACAGTAACAGGGTCTTTCATAAGTTGTAGGG
>NC_021160.2:48429090-48462311 GCF_000331145.2 Cicer arietinum
GCATAGGAAATGAGTAGGAACATCAATTATTTCATCCATGGATATGAAACAATGGTGTAATTTTTATTGTAATGAGAATAGCTAGGAACAAAAATGAAAAAAATGGTGAGTATTGGGTTGAGAGTACTTGAATTGGAGTAAGAAGTGAAATGAAATTTTGTGGCAGAGGAAAATGGAAATTTTTATACAAAGTTATAATGAACGATAAAGTCAACACACGGAAATTTAGATGTGGTGAAGGTGTTAATTAATGAGTACCTTTTCCAAGATTTTGGTAGGACAAAATGTATAATACTACAAGTGGCTTCTTTGGTATTATTCGCCTGATATTATTAGCTTTTTATATTTAGTGTCACAGATTGTTAGAAAATCCTCTTATAATATCAAAAGTTTGTCTTATTATATTATGTTTAGATTTAATTTATAAGAATTCAGTTTTTTTAATATATATCTTTTACCCTTAATAGGATTGAAGTCGGCATTTATATAAATGATGGTAATTTTAATCTATAGATTCTTAATATTACTATTATATTTTTTACATTAAATATAATTCATAATTAAAAATAATAATTTTTAAGTTGATAAATCTCTATTAAAGTTTTTTTTTTCTTTCTTTTTTTGATAAAAATTAAGACATTATTTTTATTTAATGCAATACTTGAATCTAATACAATTAATTGAGTTTGATATATATATATATATATATATATATATATATATATATATATGTATATAATTGCAGAGGACTGAATAAATTAATTTTAATAGTATATTTTTTATATTTGGTTTAATTAAATAATCATTATTAAGGATTTATAAGATAATAAATAATTTTTTTATAAATTATATTTAACATTTATCTTTACGAAAATATAAATGATTGATTGGCTGATATGAAACTCCTGCAGGGTAATATATTGATGATTATTAATTTAATGAAAAGTATAATAAGTCAGGTATTTGAGGAAGTGAACGTCGGTGTTGCAAATTGTAGAGAAAAGCCAAATAGAGAGGCTTTTGACTTTGATTTATAGAATTAATAAAGAATTGTTATATTTAAATATTTATACAACTTATGCGTAGACCTTAATGGTTGCATGAGTGTTGCCGACAATTTCTAATGGTTCTCATGCATTTTCCCATTATTTGATGCCCTTCTCACGCTTTTCTCGGCTGCATCCATTAATGCTTTTTTTTTTTTTGTTTTTTTTAATTTGATATGTGTTGTGACATTGCTTAGGTATATGCTTGTTGTTAAAAATAAAAATTTATTAATGTGAATACAAGAAATACTTTCAATTCGAATAATACATAAGAGATTCTATTTAAATTCAACGTATGTTCGTAAATTGAAATACAAAAATAAAACAGAATAATATATAGTATCAAAGTTACAACCAACCCTCAAAATATTTTGTGCTAATAAAGTTGCTGAATTGATCTCGCTCATTTACTGTTAAGTTAATATAATAATAAAGTTATCCATGTCTCTATAAGATTGTTTAATTCAAAATGGTCCCAAAAATATAAATTAAATAAAAAAGAAATGAGATGGGTCTATCATCTATCTATGCATGAGATGCGTGTCTCACAATAAATTCCTACAACCACACAACAAAGGTATGGTAGCTAAGATAGAGGGCTGGCTTTTCTTCTTTTAAGACATTTTTCTGTTCTCTCAAGACATTTTACTCATAACTATTTGAAGAATATCAATCAATTTTTAAATCATTTTGAGTAATAGAGAAAAAAAGTTCTTATGAAAATATAAATGTTAATGTGCTACACATAAATCAACAAATATAGATATTAATTCAACATAAATTTCTATAAAATAAAATCTAAATTTTAGTCTAAAAGTAAATCTTAAAATTGGCCATTTGACTAGCTAATTGAACATATTCAATAATACAAAAAAAGTCATTATCACATTTTGACACTTAAATCACGACTAAATTACAAAATTTGTCATTTTCATTATAAAACATTCTCAAATTAATATTTTGATATAACTAATATTTCAAATACATTTTTAATTATGTTAAATGTTATTTATATTTGTTTTTTTTATTAAATTTTAAACACATAAATCGTTAATTTAGTCCATATATTTAATCATTTATTATTAGTTATTGATCATATATATATATATTGCCACTTATAATCAACTTGATTTTTAAATGAAACAACATTAACTAACGGCGTTTAGTATAAAAATAAATAAGTAACATTCAACAAAATCAAAAATATATTTGAAATATTTATAATCCAATAGATCTATTTGAGAATGTGTTACAAAATCTCATATAAGATTTTGATGGTTTACTTCTTAATTAGTTACTCCATTAATAATACTAAATCAATCGACAAGAAAAAAGTTTGATCCTTGTGTTTAACTTTTGTGTTCCTTTGCAGGCCAACACCCACTATCTTTCCGTCAAATTGAATTGTATGGCACTGAACGATTCCAAATTAATATAGTCAAAGACAAATTCACAAAATAATGTCTTAATTACTTTAGTAGTATATATGCAATGTATATACTATATAGTAACATGCACAACTAAAAAAATTTGAACTCCAGTATTCATTCTTCTAAAGTAGCGAGATGTGTTAAACTGATAATGCACCAGCCCACACACAGAAAATAGGTTTTTTATTCAAGAAATAGGTACTTTAGGTGAAAAATAACATGTAACATGACGAAATCATTATGATTTTCAATTTATTTTATAAAATATTAATTATCTTATTCTTGATTAATTATACTAATATCAATATTATTTTACTTTCGATTTGGCACAACCATTGCCAGAAAAAATTAACGCTAAATTAATACTATTGAATCAAACACATCAATTTAAAAAACTTAATTAAACGTATATTTATATTTTAGAAGAGATAGAGTACATATTTTTATGCACGGTTGTCGCTTACGTGAGTGGTGTTTGAATTCTTCCACAAACAACATGTTCTCTTTGAATATATTAAACTAAAATAAAAAAATAAAAAAGTATTGCCCCTTTTTTATATTTATTTTTTTCATTAGAAAGTCAATTTTTTACGATTTGATCTCGATATTCATGTGCTACAAAACTATGATTATCCTCACTCACATCACATGGCATCGGAAACTTCCAAAATACAATTTCAAAGACGATTACCGGATTCCCACAGTTACAAATAATTTTACCCCCAAATAAATAATCAGATATTGAAACAATAATTGGCTTCATTATTAATTAATTAAGAATTAATTTAGTAAACGTCAAAAAATGTTAAATATCATATTAGTTCCTCACTTGTCCTACTTTTGTCTTTATATATAGACTTTTGTTATTTAATATTTTTATTGATTTACTATTGAAAAAAGAAAGTTAATTGTTACATTTTAATGTTTATAAGAGATTATTTGAAAGAAATCTTTAGAAAAAGACAAGAAAATATTTCAAAAATAATATTTTACGTTTATGGAGGACAAAAATTATAGTATCATAAAGTTAATCGAATAGTCTACATGACTATTTAAAAATATTACATATGAATCAGAGTCAAAATTATTAATCACTAAAATTATATATAAAATTACGTATTAATAAGGTCTTACACTATTAACAACTATGCGGCAAATAAACTAATTTACTTACTAGACAAGCTAGCAAAATATATGAGTAAGTTCACATTTTAAAATGAGGCCTATGTTGGGCATTTAGTCCATAAGAACATATGTAAGGGTTTACTTTATTAGTAACATTTGTTAACATTATATAACAATGAGTTGAATAGCAATTCTAGATGAGGTAGTAATTACAAATAGAGCCGGAAGAGTGAAGCAAAAGTTAGTTACAATGTCATAGAGAAATGAACTGCATTAATAATAATAATAATATAAGGCTATTTCGTTTAATTAGTTATTTGTACTTTGTGTTTAATTAGGTAATTTTATTTTATCTGTGATAGCTAGGTACGTTGAATTGCGTGGGAATTGAAACCATGAACGGTCAAAAAGAGCAGCGATCACGAAATTGGCAACGCTGTGAGCTGTGTGTGTCGTGATATTAGTGACCAAAATTTCATTATTTTATAAATTGCAATTCAACTAATTATTAGTTGTGTCAGAACATACAACTGCAGATCCCCATGCTATAATATTATGAACCAGAAGGTTCATCATTCGTGCTGATTTGGAAATTCATACATTGAAAAATCTAACGCATTACGCATTTAATTTTTGTATTATAATCAATTATAACTATTAAATTATTAATAAAATTTAAATTATATATAATTAATCATAAGATAACGATTGTATTAAAAAATTTAAATTATCATTGTATAAAAATTAAATTTAAATACAATTATCACTGCTAGCAACAATGAAAAAATAAAATTCAAAATTAGATAATAATTACTTTATATAGAGAGAATAATTAAATTAATTTTTTTTACTTATTTATAACTAATGTTAATCAACTTATAATTATATTTAACAAACTTTAACTATATATATCTAATAAATCTTTAATTATACATAACATTTGGACACAAGGCAAAAATTCAAATTTATATGGTTGATTTTTATTAATATACGACTTCAAATGTTTTAGACTCACATTGTAATTTTTAATTAATTTATCATATACTTTAAAAAGGTGTTTATTAATAGGGGATAAGAGGCACTTGGGTCAAATAAATTGTCTTTGAATGAATCTAAATGCAATCCCTCAATAGATGAGTTATATCGGGAATCATCTTTATTTTTATTTATAGATGTTCTATTATATATGGGTATTTAAAAATCATCGTAAATTTTAACAATAATTGATGATACTCTTTATAGAAATAATAGTTTATAAATTTATTTATAGATAAGACGGTGATCCGATTAATATTGATTCAATACGATATATATTTAATTTTTTTATTTATTAAATCATCTAAGTCACTATTATAATCATGAAAACAAAATTATCATTAATATATATTTCTAAGATACAATATTTATAGTCATTAAAGTTTTAAGCATTTTTAAATAGTGATTCATAATGGACCGTGGTCCATATTATATATATTAAAATTTTCCTCCCTTAAAATTACAAACTCAGATCCAAAGACAAACTATATAGGGCCAAAATAATTAATAATAAATTATAGAAACTTCTTTTATTTTTTCAGTTTTCAAAATATTTTCTATGATTAATCTTAGAGACTATTTGTGATATAGTAGATTGATTTTAATAATTTTAATTTTAAAAAATTTCTCACAACATGTAACAATATACGTTAAACATACAATAGAAAAAACATTATATGTTTAGTTTCAAAGAAAAGGAACTCAATTTTTTTTCTATGTTGAAGTTTAAGAGGAATAAAGTTTTGGTACCTACAGTTTCAGCCCTAGAATTTAAATAAATAATTGAGCACATTAAACTTGGACATATAAAATTATAACTATAAACTTATTTATGGCCCCTTAAATATAGAATTATGTGCAATTGCATGCTTTTAACACTTGTCTTTTTCTTGGTTGTTGATTAAAGGACGTCTCCACTGATCTAATTATCTTCAAAGGTTTTGTTGATCAATTATTACCTTGGTGTTAGGTTATAAAAGGTATGAAAATTAATTATGAGAAAACTTTCTACACCTAAATTTGGTTCAAAGGAGAGTAGTCCCAAAGACTTCCATAGGGCCTAATAATGATGATATTTAGTGTCTAATCAAACAAAAGTGAAAGAGATAGAATTCCCATATTTATCGTGAACAGTAATAAACTTGTTAACTTTGACATATAATTTTAATACAAGACTATGAGCCTGTGAAAATAAAAAAGAATTGTGACAATAACCCACCCTTGTAGTATTGGGTTTACCATAGCATTGGGCTTATCATAGAAGGAATTAAAAACGATCATATATTCCATTTCACTGCGGCCCACTAAATATTCGATCATTTAGAGGATAAAAATAATGAATTATCTTTTTAATAAAAAGGACATGATATTTACTAATCTGTGCAAAAAAGAAAGAACCTAATAAGTATTTACCTAATACCTAGAATCAAACATAATTTATGAATCGATTATAGCTTTACCAAATAATCTCTGCCAGCACCATTCGTTTCTTTCTTCTAAAAAAAATGAAAAAAATTGATATTGAACGTCTTCTGGAAAGTGTCTCTTTGACTTTTTAATTGCTCCATTTTTTTTTTTTTAAAAGAGTCTTTTATAATTTAGAGTTTAGTTATAAAATAAATAAAATTTAATTTAATTAATAATTATTTTAATCGAAATTCGAATTTAGATTTTTTCATATGATTTATTCTTAATTGTAGTTGATTTAATTCTATAATGCTTGTGTTTGTGGCCATTGCTGCATCATTACAATCAAAAGTCTAACCCCCTGTGTGGATAGTACATGTTATTGTTGGACAAAATCAAAGAAGCAAGGAAAGTGGACAATACGAAAACTATATCTTTTATAGTATTTTATATTTTAATAAACGACACTCCGATATTTTTTTAACATATATAATTTTTACTATATATAACTTATATATACATTATTTTATTTAATAATTCAAATTCTAGTCACTTTTTCTTTTATTTTTAAGCTAAACTATTGTATATTAAGTCTAATAGATATATACAAATAATTATCCAGGACATAGTCAACACTTAAAATATTAATATACTTTAGAGATTAAATTAAAGAGAATATAATTATTTAGGGACTAAATCGACAGTTTTTATATCTACAATTAGTTTTAAAATTTATGAATCTAGTTTAAATTTAGTTTTAAAAAAATTAAAAGTTATTTTTGAAAATTTGATTTTAAAACCTTTATAAAACTGACTAGAATCAATTTTATATAAATTAATTTTATAATCGGTTATGTGGAATCAAACCATTTATATAAATTAATTATAAAAAATGATTATGATAAATAATTTTTATATGAATATGGATTGATTATGTGCACAGACAAATTCAGAAATTTTAATTGGTGGGGACAATATTTATATAAAAAAATCGATCAATGTGCAAGTCATAAATAATAGCATTATTATCTTTAAACAAAAAATACAAAAATTACGAAAACTATATCTTTAATATACACCTTAAAAATTGAAAACAATTCAACATCTTGAAGTTATATAGTTTTTTTAAAAAAGACACCTGAAAATTATAATTGTGCTCTAGATACCTTTATATTTTAATATTTTTATTTAATTATTTTTTAATTCTACAAAAAAAAAAGTTTTATATGTTATCAAACAATCATTCAAAAAATTAATTGCACGCCTAATTGTTGAGAAAAAAATTATTCAATATTCTTTGGTAGAGATAAAAATAAAAAATTTCAATTATTAATAGATAAAACAAATGTCTAAGTGGGAATAATTGTCCCAATTTGTTACAAGTGCATTCATCTTTGGTTACATGGGTGTTCATGAGTAATTCTATATGAATAACTCTATGTCAAGATATTTTTTTTTATCAAATACGTTCTCCATTATATAATAAGTGAATCATTGGATAATTTTACATATATAAAATAAGTGAATAAAAAAATTATTTTTATCAATTATTTTTATTAAATATTAATATATTATATATGAATATCATAAATACATAACGGAATATTTAGGAAGGAATTTGTCTCAAGATTAAATTTTTCAATTGTAAATTGAGCGACATTAACCAGCAAAAAGAGAGCAATGGAACAATCCAATTTTGTCCTAATGCCAGAGTACGTGTGAAGATAGGAATGTCTTGTCATGAATGAACTTGTGGTGGCATTAATAGGTTACCTTTTATGGAAAGTACACATAAAAAGGAAGAGCAAATAGACAAAAGAAAGTTTTAAAAAAGGATATACTAAAAATAAGTTCTCATGTTAGGACAAATAGATGGATGTTGTCCACTCGATGTCTCTGTCTTTGTGTGTACCAGTGGGAAATTAATAGGGACAGAACCATATGCTCTTCAATATAAATTTTCCATGAGAATTGGTCTCCCTTAGCTGGGATGAAGGCAAAGTAGTGGCCTTCGTTGGGAATTATGTTTTCAATTGTCTTGTCACTCACAAATGACATTTTAGAACATAGTTTAAGTGCATGCCTTATTTATAAGTTCTATTTTAGTAGTTGGCCAACAATAATATTTAATTCGACAACAATTTTATATCATTATATTTAATAATTTGTTTTATACTATTAGTATAAATTAAATAAAAATATTTTAAATATTAGATATATATATATATATATATATTATATTATATGAATACACTTTTTAATAAAATTTGAATTTAAATTCATCATATTTTTTAGAGTATTATAATCCATTCTGTTAGACACAATCATTGTTAGTTATTTAATACAATTTATTAAGTGAAGAAAAGAAAAATGGACATTGAGACCTTCCTATTAAAAGGTATCCAAATTTTTTTTCCTACAACAATTAATATATATTTTACTTGGGTGTTAAATAAGAAAAAAAAATTATAAATACTCTTATACATCTTATTTGACTAAGCAAAATTTGAAATTAGACCCTTTTAATTAAAAGATGATAATACACAAATTAGTATTTTTATGAAGTTTAACTTTTTTTGGTAAACTTATGAAATTGTATAAAATATAATAATATTTACACTTTTTAAACCATAACATGATTTAATTTTCCATTAAAATTATTTTGACGTACATCTTTGAAATTTAAAAAACAAATTTTTTAGTGACATGTCCTAAATTTTAACCTGATAAAATAATCTTAAAATTATATAATTTACCAACCAAACTAATAGAGAAAATGAAACAATTTGATAGCTTTATTTTAATGATAGCATAATGTATTTTGTTTGGATGTATTTTTTCTTTGTTGAGTATTATCTTTGAGGTATAACACCCTTGTCTTGGTCAACGTTGTAAATAGAATTATACAGATTCTTGATCATATAATTATATAAATGAGAAATCATTCACGTATAATTGTAAAGACTAAATTTTGAATTTGGTAAGATTACTTTGATAACAAATCCCTTTTTCACGTGCATGACATATGAACTTATAATGTGACATAATACCTTTTAAATATGTTCAAATGGCGCATATCTCCTATTTTGTCTAATTTTCTAAAATAGGGTGGAGATGAGTGTAATTTGAGGGAGATCAATGTCTTTTTTAAATATAGAGGAATATATGTGTTATTTAGACATATATTAAGGGAGATGAGTGCAATTTTCTAGTGTTCTGATTTCAAGTTATTTATTGAGGTATTGTTTGCTTTGATATTTTGTGTGTACGCCATCACGATTTTGTTATTAGTAAAAGACATCTCGACGAATAAAGGAGTGTGAGTCTTATTTATAAACTATATTTAATCTCCATTCTCAAATAATGTGTGACTAGGGATGGCAATAAAATCCGCACCCGCGGGTACCCACCCAAACCCGCTTGATTTGGGCGGAGAAAACCCGCTTTAATTGGGTGTGGGTGCGGATTTTCCCCGACACTAAAATTCGGGGGCGGGGGCGGGTCTGGGGGTGGTCATATCCACGCCGCCTCCGCACCCGAACCCGCCCCGCAAGTATTATTATTGTAATTTTTTAATTTTATATACAAATACTTATTTAATATATTTAATATTTTTTAAAATATTAAAAATTATAATTTTATCTTTATATAAAATATTTTTAATTTTATTATTATTCAATAATAATTATTTTATTTTAATAAATATGATTTTTAAATTTATAATTTTATATATTTGAGTGGGTGCGGGTGCGGGCGGGGAAACCCAAGACCCGTTGCAGGCGGGGATGGATGCTTAAATTTTACACCCGCTATGAAACGGGGGCGGGTGTGGGTTTTCCCCGATTAGTTGGGTGCGGGTGTGGAGGAGGCGAAATCCGCCCCCGTCCTGCCCCGTTGCCATGCCTATGTGTAACTTTTTAATGTATTGGAAGAGTTGTCCTCATGTCGAGGCTAAAGGGTGTGTCAGTCTTTGTATGGATTAGACATTTGTTTTCCATAGATGACGCCAATAATTTGTTGAAGAGCGAGAATGACGATTACACTAACATGACATCACTTCCTCTCCTCAAAGGTTGGGGTGGTACATAGCAATCAATTTGACAATCAAGTTAGTGCTTGATTGAGTGAGAGTAGAGGTTTTGGAATAAAAGTTGTATACTTTTAAAGGGTATTTTTTCTCACTACCCTGTTTTTGAAAGAAAAAAAAAAACACACCAATACCCCCGTTTCAAATTAATCTACCAAAATGCCTTTTTTTTTTTAATTTTTTTCAATGTTACAAGTCGCCATTTGGAATGGCGACTTCCTTAAGGAAGGTCAACTTCCCACTTGTTTTTTTTTATAAAAAAATATCAATTTTTTTTTTAATTTTTAGTAGGAAATCACCATTTGGAAGTTGGGCTTCCTTAAGGAAGTCGTCATTCCAAATGGTGACTTGTAACATTGAAAAAAATTTAAAAAAAAAAAAAAAAAAGCATTTTGATAGATTAATTTGAAATGGGGGTATTTGTGTATTTTTTTTAAAAAAAAAACAGGGTAGTAAAAGAAAACCCTACTTTTAATTGTATTTAAACAACAATACTTATAATACTTATAGTGTGGAGACTGAACTCACTGAAAGTATAATGTTTGTATTCTTGACATATATTACGTCGTGACCTTAACTCTTGTCCCTTTTCGCCTCATGGAGTTATAACCAACAATAAAGAGTTGAGCCTTGCATAATTCAGAACACGTAATAAATCTAAAGTTAGTTGGTATAGTAAAGAATCAATTGCATTCCTAAACTTCATAAATTATAAAATTAAAATTCATTAAAACGTCAATATTATTTTATAAATTTTAAATTATTTGATCCTCTATTACATACTTCAAATGATTGTATAACGGGCTTTTAAAAATATACACGTATGTATTGACTGAAAGTTTATGTAGTTTCACATTTTGGATTATATAAATTTGTATGTTTGATAATTAATCAATGATAATGATATGACACATTGATCAATAGTTGAATTCTATCCTAAAGTGTGTTTCTGACACTGTTACACACTTATTCGTCATTAACTTTGAAATAAATATGAGCCCGTTTGTTTTAGGCCAAGAATCGAAAGTTGATTTTGACTCTCCCTCAAGCCAAAAGAAACAACCTTTTAATATTGTTGGTGAATGAATTGGTGTCATTCTTTTTTTTTTTGGGTCCCATATAAAGAACAAAAAAGATTTTATACAGAATAAATGAATAAATTAAATATATGGTTGAGCGTATACTGAAAAAAGTTCTTTCACAACATCTAAACCACTAGAAAATGGGAAATTCCTAAGAACAAAATTCTTAAAGTTTCTTCTTCTAACATTTTTGGGTAATATTCTTAGAATAAGTTGGACATTATTGTCAAGGATCCCCATTCCGACACTTCAAATTTTACTCAAACAGTGGCCCTCGCGTAATCTTCCACTATATATTGTCGTTTTGGACGGTAATAAATAATAATTTTGAAATGATTATTCTCTAGTTTTTTAATTATACGAAAGCAACTATAAATATACAAAGGAGCATTAACTTATTTATATCTAATAATATATCTTTACACTTAAAATAATATATTTTGTTTTTGGTTAAGAACGCTCAAGAACAAAATAGGATATAGGCAAGATTTAGCTAGCCTAATAAAGGTTGGACGAACTAAGAGTAGTCACATATGAGTTAGACCTTTTTTCAATACTAAGAAGCTTTAAGAGAATTGTGGGGTTGTTAGATACTTTCAGAAGCACATAAGCACATGAAAATTGATAATTTGATTTTAAGACTCATGTTCCATATTTTGAACCAAAACAAACTAAAGTGTCGTTTCTCACGAAGGTTGAATACCAGTGAAAACACATGTATGACGGAAACTGTGACACCACAAAATGAAGGGAGATCAATGCCAAGTGTAAGGAGTCACATACATTTAATAATGAACAAAAATGCTCATTATTTGTGACAAAAATACCCATTATTTGTGATGAACCACTTAAGCGAGGCGAGTCAATACTAGATTTTGGAGGCCATGATATCTTGGCCAATGAAGAATGTTATAGTTACACTCTCAAACACGTTCTTTTAAGGTCTAGCTTGACCCGACCTGTTTAATAAAAAAAGTTAAACTGAAGCTTTTTAAAAAGTTTATTTATTTAAAAAGGTCAGACTTAAACTTTTCAAAAAGTCTATTAAGTCTAATAGGTCGACCTCTTTATGTAATGAAGTTTTTTTGTATTTGTTTTACTATTTTAATTGACTTATGTAAGACTTAAAGTATATTATGATTGAATTTGACAAGTTATTTACTGATTTAAAATATGTGATCTTGTTATAATGTTATTGAATATGTTTTTTAACTTAAAATTTTAGGCATATTTGGTTGTTTTATTTTTTTTAATTTCAATTGTCCTGTTACATATAGTAAATTAATTTGGAGCGTATATTTAGTATAGTTGTAGATTGATAGGCCTATTGACCTTTAGTCTATTTAATTATAATCATATTTAAAAGTTTTGAACGAAAAACAAAAATTGATTTTCATATTATAATAGACTTTTAAAAATGTCAAATCTGACCTTAAAAAATGACCAATAACAAATAATTAGGTCATATTTAGACTTTAAATTTTCAAAACAGAATAAATCTATTTAATCAATGTCTGACATAATCCAATATACTTCCATAATATCTCTATTATCCAATGCCTAAAACATAGTCCAACATGTCAACATATTTCCATGTTTGGAATGCTTAAGATCAATTTCATTTTTGTCCAAAAAAACCCAAATAGAAAAATACATTAAATAGTTTTGCAACTATAATCATGGGAACCGTGGAGAAGAATAGGCCTCAGTTAAATTACGAAGAAGAAAAAATGTTGTTTTTTGACATGTAGACCGATTATCAGATATATGAATGAGAAAAAAAGATGACGTGACTTTATATGTATAAATGTATTTAAGAGAGTGAGTTTAAGAATTTGACCTTAGTATTTCTCTTTGGCTAATTAGACTAAGTTTGACTATAAATATCTTTTTTTTTTTTAATTTGAAAAACACACAATTTATCATACTTACCATTTTTCTCACAATTTATTATTTATCCATGTGTTTATGTTTTTCATTAATTTAATAGTGAAAAAAACAACAACTCTATACTTAACTCTTTAGACAAGTTACATAATCCATAAACAAGAGACATAATTTCTTTCTTGAATTAATCGTTTAAAGAAAGAAAAAATATTAGTTGAAAGCTATAAGTGAATTCCTTAACTAAATTTCAATTCAACAATACCTAAAGAAAAAAGTCTTAAAAAATACAATAGATATATTAAACATACCAACATAAACACCATGGCTTTCTCACTTTCATATATGAACTATTAGTTGTATTCAATTGGAGTAGGTCAAACATACTTTCTATTATCAAGCTTTATAGGCTTTATTAAAGAATTGGTGAAAAGTTTTCAGAGGTCAATTAAGCTTAACTTAATTTTCAGCTTAGGCCCACCATTGATTCACGCTAATCCAATAACTATGAGCTTTGAGAAACATATGTTGGTGGAATCCATCGAATGAAATAATTAATTCAATAGTTGACAATGATGTTTATGATGCTAAATACATGGTCACCGATTAATTAATCAGATCAAGTGATTAGTGCCACAAATTTTGCATATGCTTGTGAATGAATATAATTAATAGAGAATATAGTGCGTAAGCAAAAATGATAATTGAGTTGTTATCCAATTCATTTCTATATTTATATACAGGGAAAAACTTGAAAAGTAAAAATTCGGATTCCCGGAATGTAAAATTTTATAAACTGATCACGAGTCAACTCGATTGCATTGTGTACAAATTAACTATTTTTTTTTTCTATAGAAGTTTATACAAATTAAATTATATTTTGTTGTGTACGACTTTTTTTTTTTGAGATTACCACTTTTTTTATTAGACTTATATTTAGCAATAAGTGAAATTATATATATTTTTTCGATTATTATTATAAATAAATAAAATGGGATCATTATTTATAAGTAAAAATTAATTATTTTTAAAATATTTTTTCTTTAGATATTCATTTGTTATTTTTCTGTCTTAATTTATTTTTTATTTTCCAATATGAATTATTTTTTCTCACTAAAATGGGAGAAGAATGAAACCCAAGGAAATCCAACATAGAGTGAAGGAAACCCACCATTGGAGCTGGAAAATAGCCTCCACATACGAGGGGCAGACCTAGACGGCGTTGGGAAGAAAAAGCCATAGTAGAGTTGGGAAAAAAGACTTCATGAGGAGGGTTCATTTTTTATATAAATTTGATCAAACTGATTTCGAAAGTTATTTAATAAATATTAAAATCAATACAACTAATGATTTTTATAAAAATTGTGTACAATTTAAATAAAATATTTAAAATGAGACGTAGAGGGTATATTACATAGTGATTAACTCTAGTGTTGATCATTTTAATTATAATTATAATAATTATTTATTATAATAATAATTAAAATATTTAATTAATTATAATTTATTATTATATTTTATTTTATTTTATTATTAATATTTTTATTTTTTAAATAATTTAATCAATTTTAATCTATTAAATAATTTATAATAAATGTTAAAATAAGAAGAAGGAAAAAAATAATTTATAATAAATTTAAAAAAAAAAATTTCTAAAGTGGTCATTTTTTGAAAAAGCAACTTTTTATTGAATTTAAAAAATAAATTAATTGTGTAATATTTTTTTAAAAGATGACAATTAAATAAAAAATTCACATTAGGATTATGCAATAGCATAGCATATGTCGATACATTAAGAATAGTAGTTAGTAAGTAAAACAAATGAAGTATAATAGTTAGTTAAATAGTAGAATTAGTTATAATAACTAATTGTTATCGATTGACTATATAAATTTTATATATGATTTAATGCATTTAAATAATCATCTTATTATTTAAATTTTTTCATTTTAAGATTTAAATATAGAATTATTATACAATACTTTTGCTCAATAATTCAACTATTTATTGAAACTTGATTTGAAGATGGATGACGACGATAAAATATTGAAACAATAATAAAATTGTTGTGTTCTTTGCCTAATATCCACAAACACTTGGTGACTACATCCTTGTACGGAAGAGGAGACAAAAAAAGCAAGACGTGACGCGCGTTATTGGTTTCCACATACATTATTCCTTCTTATTAAATTACTACTATATGGTTTAAAATTAATATAGATATGTGTGTATGATTCTCCTTCATTCAGGCAATGGGATTGTGGGTTTTGTAGCCACCCAATCATATTGGACTCTCCCAAAAAGGCGATTCTCTGCCTCCTTCTAAAGTCATTTTCATCCAATAAATGTCACTTTCCAATTTCATCTAGTTGGATAATGTTACTAATACTAGTATTATTATTACTTATTACTTATGTTAGGTGAATGTGCATGGAGTTATGGGCTTTTGGTGCCAATTACCTCACTTCCTTTATATAAATTGCATTGGTGCTTGCTCTATCAATAAATTATTTTGCTTTCTTTTTTCATCACTGGTATTGAGAGAGTGATTGTTTAATTTCATTTTGGGATATATATATATATATATATATATATATGTAACCAAATGTACTCAGAGACAAGACACTATTTCTTTTGCCTTGATTATCTCCTACCCATTGAAATTAGGGTGTAGAAAAATAGACGATAATAAATATATACCTATGAAATTGGGTCTTGGCTGAGTTCAAAACACTGAATTTATACGCTCAATTTACACAATTCTCATAGAAAAATATACTAATTTGATAAGGCTTAGTTAAAGGTAATTTTTCAAAATTTTGTACGTGAACCAAGAATACCCTTCCCATAACGACATTACCTATAATATTAAAAGTTTTTAAATAAATTTGTTTTGTCTATATAAATTTGATACTTTAATTTATTGAATATTAAAATAATATATATTTTTATAATATCATAAATACATTATAATTCAAACTTTCAATTTAGTTATAAAATAAAAATATATAAAATACAAAATTACTGTAAAGTTTTATATTTTTAAATTAAACTAAATAAATTATACCACCGTTCGATACTCAACATCCATTTACAATTTGTCGGCCTTTATCGATGACAATAAAGATGAAGTCGCATGTGTTCAAAGTAAGAAGATCAAGAGAACGATTCGTTTGAGTTTAAAAAGAGTAAACGTTTGTCCGAAACGTGTTGGAGAAGAGTGAAAAAATATGAGTTTTTATAATTGATTTTAAAAAATTGCGTCTTTTTTTAAATTATAATAAAATTGGTATAGTCACCGAATTTACCATAAATTCACGAATTCATTCGTATTAATTTAGTGTTCAAAATAAATTTTTCAATTTTTTGAATCTATAATTGAATTAATACTTTTTTCCACTTAAATACGAATTTATGTATTAAAACACATTTTTCATGACCTTAATTAAAACCTTAATTTTTCATAACCTTAATTAAAACCTTAATTATTTGATTGTGTGGCACCTTTTTGTAAGTGTAAAATAACACACATTTGAAACCAATATAAAGGGAATCATTTCACTAAAAGTAGCTTTTTGGCACCTTAAATACTCCTCATTTCTCATACTTGTAGTTCCATCAATCAACTACAACCATTCCTCTAACATCAGCATCACAACCATCCTTACATTTCTTCCTCTTTATCAACTTCCATTCCCAGTGTTCTACACCTCTGTTGGATCTTCTTTTGTTGCCTCAGGTAATTCATTCAAATTCTTTTCAAGCTTTATGTGTATTATTATTTTTTCTTTCTAAACTCATATGCATGTACTAATCAAACCATCCTCTGTAAAACAAATTGAAATCTATGAAAATTAGTAGTATTATATTGGAAGTTGGAACATGTCCGAAGATATTGTGTTACTTCTAGAATAAAATACAAACAAAAAATATTGATAATAAAAATAGAGTATGTGTTAATTATAGAAAGAAAGGGATAACATGTGACATAATAAAACAACTTTTTATTAATACATAAATATTACTACATTTTTTTAATTAATCTTGCCTAATTACATGTATGCAGTTGACAATATGATCCAAAACAAAGAGAACATTAAGATGGAAAAAAGAGAAGACAAAAAAGAGAAATCAGGGGAGTTAGATATATGGAGTTCAATATTCTTGACGCAAAATGACAAAGATGAAGCTTCCAAATTAAAAACTCTTCCTTATATTCACCCACTTGAGAAAAAATCAAAAAGTTTTTTAAGTGAAAAGAGTCTCCAAATATGCACCGAGAGTCTTGGATCTGAAACAGGATCAGACGATTTCTCTTCTTCTAACACATCTTCTGAGGATAATAATTCAGAGGATGATGAAAAATTTAAAGAAGAAGTGAAAACATGTGATGAATTTGATGATGTGTTGAAAGTTCCAAAATACAACAACTATTATTATGTGAAGAAGTCTCCTAGTTTTCCTCCTCCACTCTCTTCACTCTCTACTCAAAGTCAACATGGTCAAAGTCAAACATTTCAAATGAGGTCCCACCGCGACAATGGAAGGTTATTTTTGTTCCTACAAACTGTGTCGGTTCCTTCACAAAATTTCTTCGCTAAACGACAAAATGGTCGTCTTATTCTAACTTTTGTTAATCACGATGAAGAGGAAAAAGATTGTAATGAGATTGCGATAGAGAAAACACAAATGTTGTCAAGTGGATTAGAATTAACAGTGAAGAAGCTAATTGGGTTAGTCAACAAGAGTCCAAAATGGTCAAATAAGTTCAACAAAGTGCCTAATTTTGAGGATGTTAAAGTTGTGCAACATGGTTCATTGCCACGGTCATTGCCCTTCATAAATGGTTATCAATACTATTGGAGAACCAAGGCTATAGAAAACGTTGTTGCTCCTCTAATTCCTAATAATGATGCAATTAGTGATCAACAAAATAGCATTGGCAACAAGGTTGTTGTGTCTGAGAACATATATTATAAGGCTTCAAATCAAGCATCACAACAATTGTTGGTTATGAGAGGGAAGAATGGGGGTTACTTGGTTCACAATTTGAAGTTTTGCAAGGATTTTAGAACTTCAAGGTCTTTTATGTTTTGGGACACATGTTGCGTTGCTACTTGACCTCTTTTTTCTATATTGCTAATCTTAACTCTTGAATTTTAAACAACAGTTGTAATTACGACCGCATTTCACCTATCAAAATGCGGTAGTAAATCTTATTTAAAATTATGTTAGATTCCGATACAGTTAGTTACTATTATTATTTGTTTCACTCTTTTAGTCTTCAAATAAAAGAAATGAAAAGGAGAGATAAATAATATATTTATGAGTTTTTTTTTTTTTCTCAATAGATTAGTTGAATTACTTTAAGTGTCACATATATTAATGTTGTATTATGTTTTCTTTTCAACTTTACTGCTTTTG
This sequence comes from Cicer arietinum, assembly GCF_000331145.2. Taxonomy (NCBI): domain Eukaryota; kingdom Viridiplantae; phylum Streptophyta; class Magnoliopsida; order Fabales; family Fabaceae; genus Cicer; species Cicer arietinum. The sequence continues at coordinate 48,447,611 of NC_021160.2, forward strand.
TAATCTAAGCCACCAATGTGCTTTCAAAATGAGTGGTGTCCTGCCTAATTGGCCTTATTTTTGGGAACACTGTGATCCATTCATCCTTGATATGTTGCCTCTCATGGCAAACTCAAAACAGTTGCTACTATTATATATACATGTTCTGCTACTCAGTACTTAATTATTCAATTTATCAATTATTTATGGACTTGGTATGCATGAAATACTATAAAATCCACATTTCATAATCTAAACTTTTTCAAAAACTAAAACAAAACAATAATAATAATAATTTTATCATTTAAATATCATTTATTAAACAATATTCTTGATTGTATAATTTTAAATTTTAAAGGAATATATTTTCATATAACTAACACAATATTGTATTATATTAAATACTTTCTATATAATTAGAGTTCGAATGTAAAATAATCATTGATCAAATTTTACTTATTTTTTAATCGAACTTTAAATTATCATGATAATTTTTTTTTTAAATTGAAAGGTTATGACCAAAAATTATTTTAAATTTTATTCAAATTAACATAATCAATAGAGAAATAAAAAAGGTGAAATAGAGGAGAAAAAAGATGAAATTTTATGATATAAATATTTTAAAATAAAAATTTGATTCTTAAATTTTTATGTTGAGAATAACTCATCCTTACAAATTTAGTTTGTAAGGTGAGAGAAGTAGTATTCTTTAATTTATATAATCTCAAAGAAGTGTATTTTATCAATATAAAACTTGAATTTTTTCAAATAGTTAATCCCAAAATATCTGTTTAATGGATGTAAATACCGCTTGAAGTTAAAACAACACATTAATAGCCCCTGTCACATTTAAAGCACGCCAAAAGATATTGTGTAAAAATATTGTGTTTGGAAACACATAGACTTTAACAAAAATTAGTACCCCATTAAAATATAAATTTTATTTAAATCACGATAATCTACTATGTTTGTTATAAGTAGTTAAAAGTTACATATGTTTACAAGACTATCTTAGAATTTGATAGTTTTTTTTAAGAGATCTATAAAGTTTTATTTATTTTTATTTACAAAGGCAAACATAATGTTATTAAACAAAACAGAATAAATAAATAATATGTATTGTTGGTATAAAACCTTTTTAAACCGATAATTATTTATAATGTGCCAACATTTGAATTTTTATAATTATGGTTGTTAGTGTAGTGTAAATAGAATAAAAATGAAAAAAAATAATAAATCAATTTATTATATTTTTTAAATATTTTAATTTACATATATTATCAATATAAAAAAAATTATATTATTGATCAATCAAAATTATTAAATTTTTTTAAATAATTTTATCGTAATTACTTTTAAAATTATAGGATTGTGTAAAAATTGTTATGAATAGTAATTAAACTTGTAAATAAAATAAACAATGTTTATGAACTATAAGGCTTTAGAGATTGTCGTTTATAGAAAGAGAATTGTCGTTTAAGCTGATTCGCAAACGCTGAAAAGCACTATCGGCGAAACTGGTTTCCTCGCTCGTGAATTTGGTTCAAAGCCAAAACTGAATCGAATTCAATTCCTGAGAAAGAAACGAAATAATGGGAGAAACTAATCCAACGACCAGCATCGATGACGATTTACTACTCAAAAATTTTTTCGCCGAAGTCAGCGAAGTTGAAAGGGACAATGAAGTTCTTAGGTATCTTTCTGTTCCGCTTTGTAATTATTTGCTTCCAAATTGTAATTTTCTATCGTTTTGTTTTTCTTGAATTTTTATTTTATTTTAATGCATACGCTAATTTTCGCTATACGTATTGATTAGGAGCTAATTAGGGTTTTATTTTATAGTTAGTTATTACTTATTTCTGTCTAATTATTTCATCTGGTGGAGAATGTATCTTGTTTCTTTGGAGTATTTGTTGTTCATCCGTATTTGATTTCCATAATTACATGATCCAAAACTGTGTCGTTTGAAGTTATTGGAATGTGGATTCTGCTGATATGTGATCGGTGTTGTAATTTAGTTTCCATCATTGTATTTTAGATATTCGTCGATGCTAAGTTTTAATTGCCGAATATTTATGCAGAAAATAAGAAATTATGTTATTTAAAGCATTTTGCTCATCAATGTTCGCGGTGTTTTGATTTTCTCAACAGGATTCTCTCTTGTTTTAAGTTGAATCCATTTGAGCATTTAAACCTATCATTTGATTCTTCAATTGATGAAGTGAAAAGGCAGTACCGCAAGGTAATTTGTTGCTGCAGCTTAGGGTTGTTTCAGTTATATGTTCTGCTGGCATCTTATAATATTCTTTTGGGGTAATCTTTTTTGTAGTTATCACTGATGGTTCACCCTGACAAATGTAAACATCCACAAGCAAAGGAGGCTTTTGGAGGTACATGAAGACATGCTTTAAAATTATTCCAAGTGGAACTGAACATGTTATTATTGTTTTCATTGTTTGTTTCTTTCTTTCAACTATTTTTAGTTACGCTGTTGTTTAGCAAATGAGTTTTTTTTATGAAGTAGCTCGAGTACTGAAACTTGTTACTGTAGTCTAACATCCTGGAATTTACTAATTTCCCAACAGTAGGAAAACATGTGGTAAATTGAATTGAAATTTATAATGTAATAAACTTCATATAAAAGTGGGGATTGAGTCATGGAAGAATTACTTTTAGAATATTATTTAAACAGAAAAAATCTGGCAGATTGGGAGAGATAACCTTCAAAAGTTCAACTAATTGTGCATGAGTACCTCACATTTCCTCCAAACTGGAAAAAAGAAAATTCCCACCTAACATGAGATAAGATCTGAAATGAGTTTATAAAGAGAGGCATCCCTCATTTTACAAGTTGGTTTTGTAAGAATGAGTTAGGCCTGATATAAAGAACTTAATACTCCCTAGTAGTTATGAACAACTCCATCACATAGTTTTATACTTAATTTGTCAAGTATTACATCAACTACTTCTTCGTACTGTAATCTTTATTGGACTTTAGCTTAACCAATCCAGTGATATGTTGGTTACATATATGATGCCTAAGAAGGAAAATTATAGAATCTACCATTGGTATCTTAAATGTCTTTCAAGTGTTATTTTGGTTAATATGTACATTGCTTGGTATGGCTGCAACCTTAGAGACTTGAGAAGTAGGATCCTATTTTTAACTCTTTGCGTGATCACATTGATTCTGTTTTTTGTACCGATTCTTCTGACATTATGCTGTAAAGAAGCCTGCTATTTATTAACATATCGAAGAATAGACCAGTTATGAATTATTTGATAATTTCTGCAACTAGATGGTTTGCATGAAAATTTGTAATTGTTTTTAAATATTTGTTTTGCTATTTACTTGAATGCAGCACTAGCAAAAGCCCAACAATTATTACTCGACCAAAATGAAAGAGATTATCTTCTCAGCCAAGTTAATTCAGCAAAAGGTTAGTGTCAGTTTGTCTTTTATGCTTGTCTAGTCATTACATGTCTTAAACATGCAAGTTCTTTCTACTAAGGGTTACACTCATACCTTCAAGATAAGTTGTCACACAACTAGAGTAATTTTTGACACGTGGTTTACTACTTCTATCAATCTAGTGGTCAAAAAATTTCCTCATTATTTTTCCCGAAATGATAAAAGGTCATTCTTGATCGTGTTACGTCTGAGGATGAGTTTTGTGCCTTAATCTTTGAGGTTTAAAGTTTTTGTTAGTCTATTTATTTGCTCTTACATCAGTATACACCCGATTGGGGAGTTCATCAATGTGTTTTAAATTTGAAGACCCATAATCTTTTGCTGTGGGTCAAACTTTCTTCTGTTATGTGCAATGTTTTTTTCCTTTATTAATTGTCCTGTTATTTAGACCTTCATATGTGTAAGAAGAAATGCTTCTTCATGTGGAAGCAAGGGCATATATTAAATAAAAGAACTAATCTTATTTTTCATTGATGTGAACTGCAGAAGAACTTAGAGTAAAGAGAAAAAAACATCTGAAGAAAGATACAGCCTCAAAGATGAAGTCCTTAGTTGAGGAGGTATGGTAAATATATTTTTACTAGGGTTCTCATAGTCACACAAGAGCACAACCTAAAAGTTTAGAACAATCCCCCTTGTCTTGCACCTCCCTTGTGTTCTGATTACACACAAGAGGTGAGATTACCAGACTTTGATAATGTAAGATTAGCAATTTACCATATTACCAGTCTAGGGACAATATACCCTTGCTTCTTTAAAAGAACTAACTATGTTTCTATATCAGGGAAAATATGATAAGCAATATGAACAGTCAGAAGAATTCAAGCAGGAGCTCAAACTCAAAGTTCGTGAACTATTAACAGATAAAGAATGGAGGAGAAGAAAAATGCAAATGAGGGTATGTTCTAATTACTTCTCACCATCCACACATACACACTTTAAATCTTTGTCGTCAAACTCAAAGTGAACTCAGAATTCTATGAGTTTATGTACGTTTGAGGCCAATTGGATGAGTCTACAACAGATGGTTATTTTCCTCATGCATGCCTAAAATGACAGTGGTTCAGTGCTTTTTAAAAGGTCTGGTCATTTACAAAATACTAATATTCTATTATTGTGATTCGCTTTATATTATTAAGTTAGAACATTGGATGTTTACTATGCACATAGATTTGGTTTTTCTTCCGAATTTTGGTAAGTCCTCTGAAAGTGCTAGTAATAAAAACGTGAGATCATTAGGAGTCTGTTTATCTATGTAAAGTTGGCCTAAGAAATAATTTACGTATCAACTATTGTTTTGTGACCTTTTAGCTTATTAAATATTATGTAGATATCAGAGGAGGAAGGCAGATTAAAAAGGGATGAAGAGGAACAGAAGGAAATGTGGAAAAGAAAGCGTGAACATGAAGAGGAATGGGAAGGAACAAGAGAAAAGAGGGTTAGTTTTCAGTTTCATATTTAAACTTCATTTTATATGTCAAACTGCAAGTTGTGTTAATGAATCTATGATTAAAAGTGAATCTTAATTTCAGCCTTTTTTGTTATTTTTGTGGTATTTTCTGCCTATGAAATCTACAACTAAGCTATAAAGTGTTCCAGAATATGGCCAAATGATATGTGGTTTCTATTTGTACTTTCTGAAAATTTAGTACTGAATCTACTGATGTGACAGACGTCTCCCGCCTAGAATGAATTTAGATAACTTGAAACAGACGTCCCCATGTGTTGGCATTTGAAATTTCATTCAATTAGAAGAATGGGGGGTATAACTCAGATTGAAGTCATTGGCCACTTGCCAAAAGAGGTCACTATATCATGTCAAGATCAAATTCAACAAAGAAGCTTAGGTTGTTTGTTAGCAACATATTATTTTACTAGTTATAATTCCATATGGTCCCACCAAAATTAAATGGGGCCCACACAATTTAGAGGAATCCATTAGAGAGTGTTGCTAGCCTTCCTCAATTTGTTATTTGAATAGCTACCAATAAAATTCATAAAATGAGACTGGCCTGTCAACCTTGATTTGGAATTCGTCTTTTCTGTCTTTTTAATCTGCTTTGTATTAATTTTAGCTTTATTGGCCGACCATTATTTTCACGCTTTTCATCGGCAGTTTAAAGGTTATCCAATGTATCCTACAGTCCTAAAAAAAAAACTTGTACCAAATTGTTGGTGTGGAGTATCTATTTTCTTGTCAAAATATATAGATGAATTGACACAATCATTTCATTATCAGGTATCCAGCTGGAGAGATTTTATGAAGGGTGGAAAGAAGGTATGATTCTAAGCTTGCTGGTTTTAGTGTCAACAAGTATTCCATTGACACATTCACCTTCAAACAAAAATAGCAATTTGCTTAACTAATATCACGTTTTTGTTATGGCTGCAGAATAAAAAGGGAGAAATTCGCCCACCTAAGCTTAAGACAGAAGATCCCAACAAATCCTACGTTCAGAGGCCTGTAAAAAGAGGTTAAGGTATATTGTCACAGACGATAAATCCAACTAGGAATCCAAGAAAACTTCTTCATGCAGGCTTTTCCTTTGTATCAGTTTGATTGATATTGTAATCATATTTATCTCTAGGGTCATGAGAGGCATCTTAATGGAATCTAGACCTCCTCCAAATGAATACTCCATTTTGGGATGTTACGCCCTTGTACTGACTGATACATAGGAATTACTCCTATTTAGTTGTATTGCCTTATTAATGATTTTTGAGAAACTGTGTGAAGCCCATTTATATACCAGTCATCAGCAACGAGGTGGATCAGATGTTAGTTATAATTACTTTCATTTATACAACCGAATGTAAAATAAAGCTTACCCGTTATCTATAATTGCAATTATATTAGTTACCGTCACCCCCTTTTGTAATTTCAACGAAACTTGCTTTCACTTAAATTGCAATTATAAACTTTTTCTCTTTTTATTCCTTTAGTGGTAATCCATGATTTCGAAGTCAAAACTTCATATATCACTTCAGCTTCGAGGTAAGTCAAAATCTGGTAACAAAATTCACATTCTTTGTCATAGAACATTGATTCACACAAAAAATAATTGTACAGAGGAAAATTACACATAAACAACTATTATACAATGACCTATAAGATTTCTGATTTATATATCTCACCATCATATAAAAAACCCTCGTCCTCTTTGATTAAAAAAAGCCCAACAATAATAATAGCCTAAGGGCAAGAAGTGAAAAATGTATAAGAATGGCAAAAATAGCCAGCACGGACATTCCATGATACAGAATCACAACCTTTGACTTCATACCCTATATGCTCAATTTACATCGGGTAGGTCAACCCTTACTCCAACTTCTACCTTAGTCGAAGTAAACCTTGCGTGTCAAACTTGTATTTTTATCGAGGATTGCTGATTTAGGCGAGAACCCAAAACTAAGGAAGCTGAGCTTTCTGCCTGGGATTAAGATCACAGGTTCAGAGACTCCCGTTAATGGCATCATGCTATATACAAAACACGGACAAGGCGATAGCACGAGCCAGTAAAGCATGAATATTAGGGATGTCCTCAATAGTCACTATATCCAGGCGAGCGAACCTCGGTCATTTGTAACTTGGGGACGGCCTCTAGTTGGTGTTGGTGGTCTGTTGGCATTCAACTCCTGTACGTATTATTAGCATTAATAGTGATGTTATTTATATTAGAAGCAACAGAATAATGTGAAATTAAATTAACTAGAAACTTACTTAGATGTGTTTGTATATATTTGATATCTACAATAACAACGTTAATCGGAAATATTTGGAGTACCTGCATCCATGTATCTTCAATATGCCGTTCTGGGGACGTTTCTGGTGAAGAAATTGCAGGTGGTAATGGATGAATCAGTTTAGGAACCACAACAAGGTCTCTACCCAAAACTAATATTGCTCCAGCATTATTCGCAGTACCTATGGGAGCGAGTGGAATTGTTGAATTTTAGAAAAAGAACAACATGATCTAAGGATGAAATGCAATGCATAAGTCAGCAACATATACCACAATAGTTTGTAGCTGAGAAAAGTGTGATAAGATGTCCTTGGGCAAATCGCTCAAACCCATCCATCACACATTCATGTGCTCGGACAATTAGCTGAAGATCATTGTTGTTGCAAAATTCCATGACTCGATCAGGCTGAAGTACCAAACCCCATTTAAATGAGCATGAGAACATGCATAAAAAACTATTAAATACCATACGCTATAACATTAATAAAGTTCATATCAAAAATATTTAGTAACATTTATAAAGTCGCACACCATTCAACAAGGCAACGATGCATATGATCTACAATTCAAATAACACATCACAGACAGATTTCAAATTAGAGTAAATACAAAGTGCAAGCAGTCATGCATTCATAACACTGCCACCAGCAAATTTGCAGGGATAAATAAGAATCTACAGGCATTAATCAGTTTCATGATTTTTCAAATTTAAATTCATACATAAAGCTTCAATGGATGTTTAAAAAGTAAAAACCCGCATGACCATTTAGATTACCTCCTAAGAAAAAAATTTCCCCAGATGTTATTACTTGAAACCAACCTTTTAAACTTTTCCAAGACTTTTATCATGTGCAGATGCACTAATAGCACAGACAGACCTCGTTCCACAGCTTCAGAACGAATAGTACAAATCAAACATACAGTTTTCCATTTTACCTCGTGTCTAATCTCAACTCAGTCCTATCATATCTCCATCATTTGTGAGAGATCTTAACATCAGCATATTAACATGCATTGGCAGACTTATCGTCTAGAAATACTGAAACTACCAAATTTCTACATATTTTTATGCAAATAAAGTAAACATAATAATACTCATTTATTGAATGGCAGGTATGGAGCACTCACCCCAAAAGTAACTAATCCAGGACCTCTAGCATTTGGCCTCAGTCCTTCTACACTGTCATTCTCTGTTGGATCAGACCTATAGAGGAACATTTCATGCTGTTATTATCAAGAAACACACGACGTACAGTCATGAACAAGCAATGGGGAACAAATGCACTGACCATAACAGATCCATAAGAACAATTGACCCTGCTTCCATTGGAATTGGTCTTTGAATATTTTCAATCTGTTCCACATGATTTATTGAACGACCAATACCTCCATGCATGCAAATAATCTTTTTCTCAATTAAAGCAGCTAGAGGAAGCCAATTAAACAGCCGGTTAATCCGATGCCACGTCCAAATTCCGTCTCTCTCACCCTGTTCAAGAATTTACATGGTTGGTCAGTGTACCCAACATAAATAAGTAACAATATCAGGTACCAGAGATTCCTTACCATCCTTTCAATGCACTCAATTCGAAAACCAAAAAGGGCATTAATATCTGCAGCTTCATGGTTTCCACGTATTAAATGTACATTGTTGGGATACTCAACCTGCAATATTCACGAAACCATGCATAAATCTAGGGCCACTAAACCTGATACGCAGAAAGACAACCAAGACAATCAAGAGTACCTTCAAAGAAAGAAGAAGGGTTATAGTTTCCAAGCTGTGCTGTCCCCGATCAACATAATCTCCTAGGAATAGATAATCGATATATCTGAAAGTTATTCATACAAAATTAGTAATAGAGATAATCAAATGCCTAAATCACTAGAGTTGTAATAATCTTAAAATCTGGGGTGAACTTCGTTCAACCTTCAACCCTACAAGACCTACTTGTAAAGTGAGGGATGTCTCCAGCTTATAAACACTTTCTTAGGTTATATCACATCCAATATACGACTATCAATACATCCCTCGGCCCTCACACGTCCAGGATCGAACATCGGGAACGTGACTTGAGTGGCCCAATAACAAACAACACAATGAATCTCTTATAGGCTCTGATACCATGTTAAAATTTGGGTAGGACCTAACTTAAACCGTATAAAACCGACTTGTAAAATGAAAGACGCTTCCCTTTTATGAACACTTTTTCAGGTCATGTCACGTCCATTGTGGGACTCTACACAAATTGCATTGTAGAAATTTTAGGGTTTAGGGCTTACTAACATATGAAAATATAATTTATTGATACTAGTGTAACACCTCTATTTATAATAAAATAGCCAAAAAAACTTTCTTAATCCTAAACACAATACGAATCATATTTCCCAACACTTATTTTGTTCTAGTGCAGCAGCATCTTTACAATCAATCAACCATGACAAGAACCCTGTTAATGTTAAAAATAACCCTCAGTTGTTTCACTGTCTCTTCTGTTCCATAAGTAACCATAAACCCTCAAATCGACATAATTAGCTAGGGTATCCGATGCAACTGTCGAGATATATCCTATTTAATTGATAAAATGAGAAGAAACTGTAGAAGGGAAAGGATCCCAATCTACCTCAGAGCCAAGAGCCAAGCTCCTCAGAGAAGAAGTAAACCTCTCTGCCTAACCATAAATGGTTCACTCAAAATATTCTTCACAATCCCACACAATTCACTCACCTTACTATTTATATTAATAAGGCATTAAAACTTGCCAACTAAGCATCCTACCCCACTCATTATTTACCATATATTCTTACCACACTCTTTATTACATAATATCTCCTTTTTTACTTATGACCTTTACTCCAGTCTCTATCACTATTCAGAACATATTCAAAAGAAAACAAAATAAGCCTACAAAAGATAATGCATTGTACTATCCAAGGAGAGAATATGTGAGTCGTGCACTTTGGTGCTAGTTAGGTGTCTAGGCATTATGCAAATTGCAAAAACAATATCATTTGCTTAAAGTAGATTGGGCAGGGGTAATTGGGTGATGAAACAGTGCCATGAAAAAATTAAAAATGAGATGGGACATTCAAAACTTTACTCAGTGATGAGAACTCAACAATATACCAAGGGTATGAAAACTAATAAAGAAAAGTTGGTTATGGTTTTGATTTGACATCTGAAACATCAATAACCATGCTTAAATACCCTGATAAATAACTGAACCATAAGCTTGCAGCAATTGAAAATGGTGAACATCGTGAAAACCAGTAGGCAGACAGGAAAAAAAATCTCCATTATTCACAAATAAAACTATCAACGGAAGATATGGTACTTACGCAATGTCACCAGCAGTTGATGGTGCCCCATACTCATCAAAAAGCCGCATGAGATCTCCAAACTGCCCATGTAAATCACCAAATATTTTAATTGGTGCACTGAGTTGTAAGACACTTGGTTCACTTGAAAATATCCGCTCAGCACTATCACAAAGATCAGCAATTTCATTGCAATCCAAGAAAAATTGTCGGCGTACTGGTGGTTTCCATCCACGAGGCTTTAAGAGGTGTGCTATGACCTATAAAGGTGGTGAGGGGAACTCCATAAGAAACAAATCTAATCTAATTATAAGGAAAAACAAGCTGCTTTATTAAGTTTTAATAAAGCAAACATGACAATATTATATATATATATATATATATATATATGTAAGCAGTGGCGGACCCAAAAATTATGAGCAGTGGAGGCAATATTTATAAACAAAATAAATTTAGAACATTAATTATCATTTTTGAATATATATATCATTAAGAAAATCAAATAATTAAGTGTTTCAAAAATATATTAACTAGAACTTCTATAACTTTTTTAATTAAAATAATAAACAAAATAAGATTTATTTATATAATATTGTGCATGTATTGTTTTTAAAAATTGAAACTAAGTAAAAGAAATAAAATAGGATGTCGTATTCCCGGTATATATTTATTCTAAAAAGTAAGAAAAAACAAAATCAAGGAAACAAATCAATGACTTTAATGACGTGGGCATGTATTATTATACCATTATATACTTTTTCTAATGAGTGAAAGTATTATATATTAAATTTATAATAATATTACATATCTTAGAGAAGAAACATGTATATTAGCAAGAATTTCATATTGGATGTGGGGGCTCTAGCCTGCAGTAGTGTCAATGAGGGTCCATCTCTGAATGTAAGAGTGAGAGAACACAATACAGAAATCAAAGAAAAATCAGAAAATTTTAATGCAATATAGAGCAAATAGGAGCAATAAACATTATCAATAATAATGTAAAATTCTGGACTAATATATTGATGACTTATTATTATGATGTTCATGTTTGGTAACTAGTTGTAAAGATGAATCTATACCTTTTTTGGCACACTATTGATGGACATCTGCCGATCTAATAATTTTCTAGCAGCAGTTGCATTTTCTGGAGTCCCATAACTGACCCGCCTGCCTTCATTTTCAAATTGATCAATTGAAAGCTGTCTAACCATGCCACCTAATGCTCCACCAGTCTCTGCAGCAACAACTACCTGTAGAAAATTGAACACAATTATTTGTTGCGCTTAAATATTTTATAGAAATATATACACAGCATAATTTTTTCTTGGTAATTAACATGTGTCACCCACAGCTCTGTGATGCAGCCGAACTCCACCAGAAACATTGTTATTTGACCCAACAGAATCAGGCTTAATCAAGGAAGATGTGTGTTTCCCACTTGGGGTAGCCTCAGCCCCACGGTCTCTGTCGGGCAATTCCACTTCTCCATTCTCTTGCCGTGCCTTGGCAGCAGCCAGTGCTGCACTAATAGCTTCGGCTTCTGCGGCAGATGCTTCAACCAGATACTCCACTCCTTTGGCAGTTGTACTGTTCAAATTAATTTGGATGAGTGAATCCAAAGTAACATTAAATACATCATAAAATGAGAAGAAAAAAATATCTTTCTTACCGAGGTCCCTGAAGCATGGCATTTTCAGTGCTGATGTCAGTATAAATGTCACCATTCATTGGTGGTGCAACTGGATTTCCCAATACAACAGAACCATCAGCAGCTGCTTCAGTCATTATTTGCCTTGGCCTATCATCAAACCCATATCGTCCAGGCATGCGTCCTTCTTGTACATTAGATGCAGCGGCTGCGGCAGCGGCATGTGAAGCAGCAGTTGTTGTTTCAGCAGCAGCTAGATCTTCAGCAACAAGTAGGTCATCCAGCAAGACTCCTGCAGCATAAATACAATACATTCAGGTCAGTCCAGCAGTTGAAGTGATGAAATGGTTAAATCACAACATGAAATCCCAAAGTGATGAAACAGTTTTTATCCCAAAGTGAGAATTTTTATATCAATGACGGCCATCAATTCATCAAACAGATTCTGCCATTTGCACAAGTCTAAATGTCACGATTGTCATTAAATACAAAATCACAGCCAAGATTCAAATGTCACGATTGCTTCAAGTCCATCCAAAAACAACAAAAGAAAAGAATTCAGCCAAAATTATCAGGCAAATAGAACATGTAAATGATAAGAGAACAGAATTTCAAGTTGTATCGGAAAGGAGCACAAAGTAAGTCATCTGAATAGCCAAAACTAGATCTATTAAATATCAGAAGATATCAAGCAATGGATAGGAAATAATAATATGAACCTGGAAATACTTATATTTATAACTTACCCCCACGTAAACCACCGTAAATAAAAATCAGGTCACCAACTGCAGCAGCAGCATGCCTGCAACGTCGAGTCAACTCAACTGCAGCGTCTCCACCAGCTGCATCAGCACTGTATCTACCAGTTCTTGGAGTGGTAACAACAGATTTTGTATCACACCAAACACCAGCAGCAGTGTCCAATACTACAAACGGGAAATATTCAGATATACAACCATTGGGAATATCACTAAATATTGCATCCACGTAGAAGAAAATAATACAAGAAAGTGACCATTGGTAAAAATTAGTTATGGCACCAATAGAATGGAGTGAAACAAGAATTTTTGTTCCTATATTTCAGAATAAATACCATTCGTAAGTCGAATTGTGAAAAATATATAAACACACATTAAGAGTGGGGAAAAAAGATAGAGTTAGAGCATAAAACAATAGCTAATTTATATTATATGCGATCCAAATGGTACCCAGTGCAGCAGTCAACAAAAAAAAAACTAAGCAACACTGAGTGAGTTACCTGCAACACTTGATGAGTCTTCAACCATCCGTCCTCCACCAAGAGCCCCACCAGACACATGTAGCCTTGCATTAACAAACACCTAGAATCATTAAATTAAGCATGATCCTTGAACATATAGCCAACTTAGAAAAAATGAGAAAAAATATAAGAAACTGAATCCAACCGCTGCATGCTGATATCTTGGAGATGGTGAGACACCTGGAGCAATTGCCCATTCCCAACGACCATCTCTATGCTTAGCAAGTCCATATGCACTGGCCAATGGCTGCAATGTAAGTGGTAAAATGATAATTCCAATAACGCTTTGCAAATAACCACACACAAAATTACCAACAGAAATTAAACAGGTTTATTAATTAGAGTTAGTTTGAGTCAGAATAGGCCTTTTGAGTCAGAATAGGCCTTAAAATAGAAAACAGACATTGACAAGAGCAACTGACCATAGACATCCTAACTCAATCTAAAATGATCACAACTGTGAATGCCACCTGTAAATATTTGATATAGCCTGCTTGAGCAATTTGATCAAGTGCTGGAACTTAAAAACACAATAACTCAAAGTACTCCAATAGGTTTTGAATGGTACTGAATTATATTTAAATTTCAATATGAAAAACTTTCAGTTAGTTGTTCTTAGCTTGTCTTACAACATGGTAGTCACAATCACGATCCTGCACGTAGAATCATACGAGTATGCTATCTTGGTATCTCTGTCTGCACTTGAGCATGGGAAGAATCAGAAATTGGTGGGATTGGCTGGGAACACTGGCAGAGCCATGGAAGTGGTGGAATCGTGTACGAAAATGATTTTGCTCCTGTCTTTGCAGACTGGATTTCACTGGTAAGGTCTGCAACCCAGTTCCTTAAAAACCACAATTGGGTTCATAAAACCCGTAAAAAAAACACTTTAAACACTTGAATTTCAGCGAAGGTTTAATTCTAACCCACTACACCCATTTATTTGTGGAAACCATCCCAATTTAATGTTTGCGCAGTCCCTCTCACACCTAAACATTACTCTTTTTCTCTTCACCACTGCAAGCCTTTCCATCTCCTGTGTGCAACTTTTGTATGACATTAATGGCATCTATGACTTTGTATTTCATGTTATGAATCTTATGATCCTAAATTTCAGTTTCATCAAATATTTTGGGTGTGATTTGAAGTTTTGCTACTTAATTAAGTTGTTTTATATGCATATATACGAATCTGTATGCATATATATATATATATATATATATATATATATATATATATATAAACAAAGACAAGAAAAATTC
>NC_021160.2:48463411-48486590 GCF_000331145.2 Cicer arietinum
TATATATATAAATATGTGTGTATATATATATATATATATATATATATATATATATATATATATCAACTAAGACCAGGAAAATTCAGGGGAGTTGCCTTCGCTGCTTTGCATAGAAATAGCACTGTTCAGTTGCACTTACAGTTTCCTGGAATGTTTTGTTTTAATTTTTTCCAGATCTTGAGGATACCCTTAGAATTTGGGCTAGGACTAACTCAACCCAAAAGCTAGCTCAAGAGGTGAGGATTGTCCAAATTTTATAACAACTACTTTGGTCATATCTCAAGTCGATGCAGTATCTCAACACTCTCCTTCACGCCCAATACTAGACATTTGAATCATGCAAAAAGGCAGGTGGCCCAATAACAACACACATTCTGCCTAGGACCGGACATCTAGAATGAGGAAGAATATTAGTGGCCATTGAACAGATTTAGTATAACCTCCGAAGACCGAAATCGTCTCAAAATTTGGTTGTTTGGGACTAACTCAGCCCAAGAGCTAGCTCAAGAGGTGAGGATAAGGCACAAATTACAAGCTTCCTAAACAAATCAAATAAACGAAATGAATAGATAACTTACAACACTATTGGCATCCCTCCCTCCACAAAGCAGAAGAAGCCCGTCAGAGCGTGCACTTGCAGTTGCATACCTAGTAAAACAAAAAGAAAATTTCACAAATCAACCCCACATAATGATAAGTTGTACTAAAAGATAGCCAGCTTCAGAAATATAAGGTAGATCTACACTCTACAGAGCTATTTGTTTACACCTTAAAAGGTGAAAAAAATAATTGCTTGCGTTGACAAAAACACACGAATAATAAGACAATCATTACATTAAAAAAAATATCAATGCTAACCAAAACTGCCAAATTTAGACAAGCTTCAATTCAAACCTTACTCAAGTCTGCAGTCAAACTCTTTCAAGTTTTCACACATAAAACAAACAAGAAATTGAAGGTGAGCCTATTCTACAATCATAATACACATAGAAAAATGAAGCAGTAACAAACTAATATACAAGATCAATTTTAAAAAAATTATTTACAGAAAAGTGTGGTGAGAAAAAGAATAGACATGGCAACATAACCAGAGCAGCGCAGCACCCAACTGAACCCGACGAAACTTTGATGGGGAAACTCTGCTTTGGCTGAGTGCAAGTTTTCCCCGAAACTCAAATTTGGGGGCGGGGATGGAGTTTTATTTTTATATACGCATACTTATTCATTTTATTTTTTATTTATTAGAAATTTTAATCTCCTCTCAATAGAAAATATTATTTAAATATAATTTTATTTTATTATTTTCTAACAAGTATTATTTTATAATATTAATTATAATAAATGTTATCTTTTATATATATTTGAGGGAGCGGATGCGGAGCGGGGAAACTCGACCCCTGTCGGAGGTGGAGATGGTAACCCAAATTCCAACCCCGATGGAGATAGGGTACAGGGTACGAGTGTTTGCGGGGAGTCGGAGCAGGGGAGGGGGAGGCAAAACTGGCTCCCATCCCATTGCCATACCTAAAGAAGAACAATTAAAATATATGAAGATTTGAGAAAATTGTTTACAAAATATAAACAATTAAAGATAAAGTTAACAACTAAAATTAAATCCACAAAAATGTGTCAATTCAATTGATTAAGATTTCTATATAAGGGAAACTGGAGCTGTGTTTAATATAACCACTTGATAGTTTTGTTAATGCAGCAACATGGTCACAATCTTTAGAACCTAATTCAAGAGGCCAAAGGCTAAAAAGTTAACACACACTATCTTGTGTTCTTAAGAACTTAAAACTGATATGTACATTGTCAACATATCAGTCTAGATAGGCAGAAATTAAGAAGATCGAAGCATACATGCATGGAGGAGGACCCTCTCCTTCTGGCTCTAACTTGCGCCATTCATATGGCTTGGCAGCTGTGTCCAAGGCCCATACGTCAGCCAAAGGTCTCTTTCCTGGAAAAAAAGATGGAAGAAGTGTAGCATCCATTAAATTTGAGAGATACAAACAAGGCAAAAAAAATTTAAATTAGCGTTGGGGATTTACCAACTTACCATCATTGCCTCCAATTGCCATAAGATACCGCTGGCCAACTAAAGCCATTACATGTCCATAGCGTGACCCTGGTCCGGGGCCTTGAACAGACACTCTACATAAATTCAGAACCTTCAAGATTATATAAATGTTATTGGAAACATTAAGTCATAGAAGAAAAAAACACATAGGTTAAGAGTCTAACCTATGCCATCGGGGCCATTGCTGAGTGAGATCGAGAACATGAAGGTCTTCTGCCGACAAACCAGCAGGACCAATGCCACCCTAGGTAACAAGGCAATATTCCACAAAGAATTAGGCTAATCAATTAAAGAAAAGAAAATAAATCCACCAACATTAAGATAACCTCAGAGATATCCCCTCCGTGCTACCTGAATAACCACCATGGTTCCCACGGCAGTGGCCACATGGGCAGCCCTTGGTGTTGGAGGTTCTCCAAAGGGAGTTAGCCTGCATTATATTTCCCTTATCAGCACTGAAGCAAAACCTCTAAGACTATAAAAACATTAATTAATGCTTAACAGAGGTGGGAAAGAATAACTTAGGTCCAAACTCACCGAGACCATTTATTAGTCAAGACATCATAACAGTGGACATCAGCCGTGGCACCAGCTAAACCTGCATTGCAAACGGGACATTAGCAGTCATGATAAATGTCAACCATAAACACTTGACACTCAATTACTAAAGCTATATAATACATGTCATTTTGTTTACAAGAGAAGTTTCATTCTATCCAATCAACATTGACTCTTCTTCCAAATAATATATCGTATAAAATCTAGATAATTGTTCGGCCGATACTAACCCTCGCAGCAAGCTATGCAGACGAAACCAATTTTATATAACCAAGAATGTTTGCACCAAATCAAGCTTTCGGAATTTAGGGAGCATTTGGATTCGGAATTTAGGGAGCATTTGGAAAAGCTTATTTAGTGTTCATTTGGGCTTATTTCGTAATAAAAACACTTCAATTGGTGTTCGAAAACACTTACACCCATAATTTATGACATATGCATAACCTGTTTTCAGCAAACTTCAACAAGCACTCCATTACAACTTATGAATAAGTTCTTCGTTAAACTCCCAACAATAACTAAATGATAAGCATTTAATTAATGCTATTAACTCGAAGCGTCCTTAGTTACTATCATTGGTGTGCATCACAATTAATAGACAGCCAAGGGTATTATTCTAATTGGATAACTTTGAGTTTAAGAATGAGAGCAAAAAGCATTTGGGGGTCCTAATGAACAAAAACATGATTTCTTAGTTACAGAGGGTACAGAAACAATGTGGAGACAATAATTTGTTACTATTTTCAATAAATGCTATTTTCAACATTACTTAAAACGAGTACACTTCACAGCATAAACTAAAACCACTACTTATAAAGTAACAAGTGGGGTCAATAAATTCCCATACCACAAGACCAAAGATGACACATAATCGACCGAAAAATTGTACATGAAAAGGAATGCCAGTCCGACATCATTGTTACATTCTAGGACCCTCGCCTAAAAATTTTATCTGGCAGTAAAAGAGTTGACTGTTGAAATCATGTTTTTGTTGAAATAATATCAAGTCTTTCTGGCCAAGGTGTCAAAAATTCAGTCCTTGTCAGTTGCCACCACTTCCCCCAATTCTTCATAATTAAAGTAAATTTTAGCACAAGGAAAAGTGGTCATTATGCCATTATCTGCTTCGAACCTCAAGGTCTCTCTTCCTCAAAGAAATCCTAGGACCTTCACCTAAAAAAGTTTTCTTATAGAAGAAGAGTTGACTTTTGACATGGTATCAAGGCTTTATGGCCAAGAGGTCGAGAATTCAGTTTTTGCCAGTTGGCACCCCTTCCAACCTATTCTTCATAATAAAGTAAATTTTAGCACAAGGGAAATTTGGTCTCTGCTTATCTGCTTCAAACCTAAAGGTGTCTTCCTCAAAAGGTGTTTAGAGATGTAAAAGCGTTTGAAGGCCTTTAACCTAAAAGAGCCTAAGCTGCTAGAAGAATTACTTCCAGATAAGCTCCTTTGAATAAGTACAATGGAACAAAATGAAGTCAAAGGGAGCAGATAGTAACAGAAGGAACAACTAAAAATGCATATTTTGGATGCATTATATTGAAAGAAGGAAAGAAAGGTAATGGAATGAAGTACTCCCTTGAATGAAGACTTCCTCGATTTATTGTTCCAACAAAAGGACAAAAAAAGTGAAGCAAATTGAAGGGTTTTTGAATGAAATTTTATGAAGTTCCAATTATACACCAATCATAAAAGAGAAACAAAGATATAAATACTAAAGTCTTCCACTTAATTGGATCAAGTATCAATACACGCTTGTATTCTTCCCTGACATTAGATTTGGAATGAAGTATTTAGGAAAACATTAAAGTAGCAATTAATGAGAATAACACAAAATAAACTAGTTTAAATTGGTTCAATGAGGTTGGCAAAAGAACAACAACAGGACAATGTAAATCAAATAGAATACAATTTAATTGAAAAAAGTAAAGAAAACAAAGGAAAACTATAGAAGAAAACATTTAACAGGCTTAACTTTAATGAACTACAATTTTTGGTTTTGGATAGAGTACTATGACGTCATATGATCCATGTAGCAGATTTAGCTAAGGGAATTAGACTTGATTGTAGTTGTTTTCAGAAGTTAAACTATCCAATAAAAGAATCATCATAAATACCATTTCCACTCATTTCTGTTCAAATCCTCCCCATCCATCCAACTTAACTACGGTATTATAGAGCTTTATAATCACAAATCCAGATTTTATTTTATCCCAATTAATTAAAGTTCAAAAGCACCTAAGACTAAAACATACCATGAAAACAAACCCTAAATATCACCAAACATTGCCATCAATGCATTTCCATTATCTAAAACAACAATGTAATTAGGGTTTGTTGCATTCAAACAACCCTAGTAACTAATAACTAAACAATGACAGAAAAAACAAATCCCCACCCACATGTGCAGCTAGCTAAAATTCAATTCAACTTTAAAATACCAATTATGCAAGGCATATAGTGTTATCAAACTAACACTTACCAAAACTCAACAACAACAAGAAGTTAATTTCATGATTAAATACGTACGTATGCCAGCATTTCCAGCTGATGTAGGAGTTCCAGAAGCCGCGGAATTTCCTTCAAGTGCAGTGGCACCACCAAACAAAATCAGCCTCGGACCAATGTACCCAGGCGTCCCTTCCTCTCCGACGGCCGCCACCGCCGTCAACGTGTGACCACACCTCGGTCCCGGTCCATCCTCCTTCTTTTCTAAAATTGCATTCACCACAGTGTAATTCGGCGCCAGCCTCGGTCCGACAACCGGACTCTGCTGCACCTCACTAGCCGCTTGCTGCTGCTGCCCCTCCGCCGGAGATCCGCCGCCGGACGATGAGGGAGGTTCGGTAAGCTGTGCTCCCTCTACTTTAACCGGCGCCGGAGATTCAGTAGTTTGATTCTGCACGATAGGATCGTGATCGGCTTCATGTACCATCGAGGAATCCACATCCATTTCTTCAACCCTAAGTTTGAAACAATTTCGTTAAGATCGAAGCTAGAATTCGCGGTTAATCGCATTACGAATCAACATTTTGATTCGTTTTGGGGAATCTAAACGAATTTAACGAACTCGCTTTTCTTCAATAACACGTGGAACGAATGTTCGAAACGGAATTGAAAAAACCTTTAGCTTAGATCCTTGGATTCGAAGAGAAGCAAAAAAAATGAAATAGACGGGAATTTTTTAACACAGCATCGAGGGGAGAGAAAATAGTTATTAGGTTTCTCTCTCTTTCTCTCTCTTCGATGTTTAAAGTTGAAACTCAGAAAAGAGAGGAAAAGAAAAAGAAGCGGTCGCAGGAAAAAAAACGGGAAAGAAGACAATCGCAAAGCCACAACGAAACATACACTCACAACCCCAAAGTGAAAAAAAATAATTAAAAGCAAAAACTATAAAAATAAAAAATAGGACAAAAGTATGTTTTTTTTCTTCTCAAATAGTATATGTTGTCTAGACTTATTACATATTTTAAGCAGAGTGAGAGATGAGAAATTTGTGTTAAAACTTGCCTATGCGTGATGCTTTTTTATTTTTCCAAGTACATTTTATTTAAATATTTTTTTGTGATTTTTAATTTTTAAAATTAAATTACCTTTTTAATTCATTAACTTATTTTTTAATTATTCTTTAATCTCTTAATTAATTTTCGTTTATGTGTAGTTCTTTGACTATACATTTATTAATAAATTTATCATTTTTATTAATTTTTATGAAAAAGTTTAAAGAATTTTTATGTCACTCAACTTCAAACTCATAAATTTATGATCTATTTCAATCTAATAACCTATAAAATCAATCAAACATATGATTTTTAAATCCATAACTCATAAATTTGTAATCATAAAATCATCAAACTCGTCTTTTTTTATTATCTAGGTCATAGATGCAAGGTCAACAATATACTTTATATGGGAAACACGGATACAAGAAATTCATTGTGGTCAAACTATATTATTTTTCTTTGACATAGTCCTTTCACAAAATCTCAACAACAAAAAATTACTTTTTGATTTTCACAACATCACTACCTCAATCTCTTTCCATCAAGATAATGAATTTATACTAACTTCAATGCCACATCAATTAATCTAATTTCTTCTTGCTTTGATCCATTTCAATTTGTAATTATTCTCATCACATGTATTCTCAATCTCTTCCCATCAAGATAATGAATCTATACTAACTTCAATGCCGCATCAATTAATCTAATTTCTTCTTGCTTTGATCCATTTCAATTTGTAATTATTCTCATCACATGTATTCATGTTCAATCTAAGCAATATTGGTTTAACACATTTGATTCAACAATTTAGCACTTTTTGACACTATTGGTGAATTCGACCTAATAGATCCTGATCGTTATCATGTTTGCATTATTATTTTATTTGTTAACTTGCAAGGGGATTCTAAAAGAGAATAACAGGTTTATGATTTTTTTTCCATTTTTGTGAGTTCGAAGATTATGAATTTTAAATTGTTAAGTTATTAATAGAAATGTTATTGATTTGAAAGGTAATATGTTTGATGATTTTTTTTTGGGTTTTTAAATAAAAGAAAATAATAAATTCACAAGTTTATGGTTTGAAGGTTAGTGAGATGAAGAAGATGACAAAACCTATTTTTTTTTGTATAAATTAACGGAAGAATCAACTTGACTAACAAAAATATACTTAAGGCACCAAAACGGGATAAAAAATAATCAAAGGACTAAAGTGAAAAGATAAATTAAGTTAAACTAAAAAAGTAATTTAACTTTTTTTTATAGACAAATGTCAGTGAATTAGTTGTTGGATTAATTTCCTCGAGTTTGAACTCATGACGAAAATTTTAAAGTTAAAGTACAATTTAAGATTTTTAACTTAAAATACGTTTTTATGATTAAAATAAATTGAAGAAAATGAGAGAGAATTATAAATCACCACGTTTATGAAGTATAGTACTTTGTATGTCTTATGTCAAGTTTTGTATGTCATTATCTTATGGGTTGAAGAGTGAGATTTGACTCAAAATCAATAATTTACTTTAGAAAAATAAAATAAATAATATTTGTTATAATTCAATTAATTGATGATATTATGCATTTATATATGATAAATCATACATAGTTGTAATGCCAATTATTGATTTACTAATTTTTTATTTTATATAAGTGAAATTATAAGTAGTGTGTATTTTAATAAAATAATACATTTAAAATTTTGTTAATAATAATAATAATATTAATATTAATAAAATGCAATCTTTTTGTCGGATCACGTCTCCTTCTATCTTGAGTCTGAAAGGATGCCGTTGTGGTTTTTTCTCCCTAGATTTTATTTTTTGCCTTTTAGTGTGAAAAATATATTTATTTTTTTTAATTTTTTTATTTTCTGTTTAGAAAGAAAAGAAAACATGGGCGACTGAAATCAAACGGTTAAGGTAGGTACGTAAGAAGTAGCACTGACGGCGCTATTATATATGCATGACGGCGTTACGACGTCTAATGGAAATGAGGTGCGCAACGCTAGATTCCAGTTTGAAATTGGTAAATAGATTTAGAGAATAAGTGTATTTTTTTTAGCTAAATGAATTTCGATTTTATGTTAGATGTATTCTTTAAGGGCATCTCCAATTCACATACATTTAAAGATTTAAATAAATTAGTTGACTCCATATTTTCATGGTTTCAATTTCTTAAGTTGAGACGTATTCAATAAATTATGAATAAAATAATTAAATTAAATATTATATAAATAATTATAATATATTAGTTTAAACAGTTGATTGAATTAGATAATTATATAAGTATTTTTTTTGTGTCTCGCACAAATATTAAAATAAATTATAAGTATATATATTGTTATTAATTTATAATTGATAATAATTAAATCACGATTTTATTATATTAAAATTACACAATCAAATTTTTATACAATAAAAATAAATATTAAATTAAATTTAAAATACAAATTGATCAGCAATACTTAGATTATTATTAACCCTCAAACAATTTTAGTCATGCCAATGTCATTTGCCCTCCAATGGACTCACCATCGCTATAAATTTCTTCCTCATCAGTTATTTTTACCATTTTTTTAATTTTTCAAAATCATGAAATAGCCGATGGAGTTCTGCCACAAAAACTCCATTTTTTTTATGACCGTATAACTCATTAATGGAATTTAGCACTAAATCTACAACCTTATTCGTGTTAGGTCTATTTTGAACATATTTATTTCATGGTCTAAACATAAAAATACACAACATCTTCTTTATCTTTATCACTTTTTTTATACATTCTCGAGACATAATTTTATAATTCTTTTTTATTTTTTTTTTTATTTTTCATAATATATTTTCACATTATGGGTCGTTATTTGAATTTGTTTATACTTTTATATATAATCAACTGCACGAGATAATATATACTTTTGTGAGTGTTCAATTTGATTCATAAAAAAATGATGACCTTAATTTTGTTTGGATCTAATAAAGTTAGTAGTATATTTTTCATTTTCTATGTTTTAATTTTATGATTTGTTTATGTTGGTAGATAAAAAATATGATATTTTTGTTTGGAAATTAGAAGATAAATTTTAATAATTTTTTTTTTTTATTTTGTTGATGCGATTTCATAATTATTAGTAAATAAAAATATGAAGATAATTTTTTTTATAAACTAAAAGAAGTTTTCTTAATGATTTTTGTTTTTTTTTTTGATAAATAAAAAAGCAAAAAATTATAAAAAACAGTAGAAGTGGAAAGTATAAATCTAGAATATTGAATCAAAATTTTCTCTTCTTTTTCATATCTAATAGAATAATCCTAAATTTTCTAGTAAAATTCAACTACCAACATAAGAAAAGAAGAATCCAAAAAATATCATATTAAAAACCACTTCAACTTTTATTCAAAAGTAATTTGTAAGTAACATATAAAAGAATAAAGAAATTTTATTTATTTATCTATCCATATTTTTCTTATTCTTTTTCGTAGGATAGAATAAATTTCAACTTTAAAAAAAAAAAAATATATATATATATATATATATATATATATATATATATATATATATATATATATATATATATATATATATATATATATATATATATATATATATATATATATATATATATATATATATATATATATATATATATATATATATATATATATATATATATATATATCTACCGGTGAGAAGCTGGAGTTTAAAATGGTCTCGTTAACATTTGCCTTAGCTCTCAATATTTTGAGTTGATTATGTTAATACAAAATCTTCATATAACCTGTCTGCCTTCCTCTTATGTGTGTTCATTTTTTCTTCACCGAGAAATGTGGTTTAAGGTTTTTTTTTTAATGGAATTACCCTCTAAATCATTTTCTCTTTTTTGTGGACTTAGCCCCAAGTTATTTTGATTTTTTGTTTTATTTTGTCGTCGTAAAATAGTTATTAGCCTGACGTATTTTTGATTGTCTGTTGAGACATTATTATACATGTTGTCTCTTAAGGTTTATAACACACAAAGTTTGAAGATGCAAATAAATAATTCTTGTGGACCTGAAGACATACTGTACAAACTTAATCAATTCAGGACACGAGGGCACTTGAAATTCTTGATGAATTTAGAGACTATAGTTTTACTTGTCACTTGAGGCATTATGATACTAGATGTATGAACATATTTGATAATACTCAATGCACGGAGAAAAAAGAAAACAATATTTAGTTTTAAGAAGATTGGAGAAGTCTAGAGATATTGAGTTAATAATATTTTAGTGGATTAAGTCTATAACTTACTAGATAAAACATATCTCTAAAAGAAGGACTAAAACTAGTAACATTTGTTGCAAAAGAGTATCTTTGTATTTTTCCTATCTATCATATATTTAGTTTTAGGTTTAATTGTATTTATAGTCATTTTATTATTACTAATTCACGAAATTGATCATTCTCTTAGATTTTTGAACTAAAATATGACAATTTAACATATTTTAAATGACGTGATATACAATTCTGTGACATAGAACAATTTAGGTGTATTAATTAGTTATATGACATTAATTAAATTAAAAATATGAAGAAAAAATATCGAAGTTGAAAACTAAATTTTTACGACGTTTATTTCAATTTAATGAGTGTTAATCATTTTACATTGTATCATTTGTCACGTTATTTAAAACATCTCATATCATTATTTTTTAGTTAAAAAATATGTGACAGAGAAACCAAAATTATCGACTTTTAAAATAGAGATATCAATTTTGTGAATCAATAAAAATAAAAAGATTAAAACTGCACTTAAACATAACTTTTATTTTTGAATTATATATGTCTTATCTTATGTCTTTTGTTAGGTGTTTGTGTTTAATTGAAAAATAAGTTTTTGATAAAAAAAAAAAAAATTAGTTCCAAAGAACAACAAAATTTTAAAAATAGTTAACACAATTAAACCACACTTTTGTGTATTTTCCAAGTCCTTTAGAGACTAAAATAGACAATGTCATATTCGAGTTTGGCTTCAAGACTGTAGTTGACAACTTTAACCATCTTCAGTTTGATTTCTCTTATTTTCATTTCACTGTCAAAGATTGTATTGCTTTTGCTTCGGTGATTTGTCAACACTCGTTGGCATAATTTATTAGGAGACAAACCATTGCACTGACTCATCAATTAGCTAAAGAGACTACATATTTGGCTAATACTCAAGTTTATGACGTTATTCCAATTTGTATTGAACATGCAATTGCCATGATATGACGAGTTTGTTTTCTTTAACAAAAATAATCGGAATCTCAAAATTCCGTATAAAACTGCTGGTATTTAATGCTCTTACATAATACTAATAATTAAATATAAGTTGATTAACATAATTAAAAAAATTGTCCAACTTTGTTTGAATAATACTGAAGTTTATTTTAAAATAATTAATTAATTTTTTATTTTAAAAAATATTCAGACATTCAATAGAATATGTAAAAAGTAATACAATTTAAACGTCTCTAAGATGAAAAGATGCATTTATAAATAAATCATATCACGTAAATTAATAATACCAAAAAAGAAAAAATTTACAAATATGACAAAATTAAAGTGACATGAATATTCATGCTCTCATAATGTAGCACTGACAATCAAATCATTAAATGAATTTGTAATATATTAAAACTAATATGTCAATTTAAACCAAACAAACATTATAATCAAACAAAAAATCAAACAATATCACACAAAAAAGACAAATAAAACAATATTGCACTCAAACGACGAAATCACGAAATAATGCGAAAGAAAAGTTAGATATATGTAAAAATCAATTATTATTTAGATAATAAGGGAGAAAAACGACGGAGATGAATTATTCTCAACAAAAAGAATGGAGAGCTCATTTTCCCTTTATGTTCCACAACACCCCATATTATGATATTTAACATGTTTAAATTGATTAATCTAAAAATATATTTTAGTCCGAACTCGTTGATTTTATAATTTATTTTTAAATACACATTTGAATTAATCAATTTTAACGTGTCAAAAACTTGAATGAAAGATTTTTAAGAAGACAAGGGAGAACAAGCTCTCAAAAGAGAAAATTTTACCAT
This sequence comes from Cicer arietinum, assembly GCF_000331145.2. NCBI lineage: Eukaryota > Viridiplantae > Streptophyta > Magnoliopsida > Fabales > Fabaceae > Cicer > Cicer arietinum. The sequence goes on from NC_021160.2 coordinate 48,475,642, forward strand.
ATACTCTCATACTTTATACAATCTACATTTTTTATCTTTTTTTCTAAATAATTTTTTCCTATCCACTAATTTCAACTTGAATTTTAGAAAAATATTAAAAAAGATTATGAGAAACTTTTAAAATTTTCTATAACACAAATATTTCTTAAAATTTAATTTTTTTTTTGTTCCATTTACTTTTTAAATCTTTCTAAAAACCGAATAACATAAAGTTTGAGGTTTTATTTTATTTTATTTTATTAAAAAAGGGTAAAATTGGGTGGGCAATGGGCATGGGGTAAATTTTTTCTCAAAAGAATGACCTGTCTTCGGACGGAGCCCAATGATAAGAGTTGGGTTAAGATAACAACAGCATTAAGGCCCAATATCTATTAAATGCGGTGTCACGTGCAATGCAAAGTGTATCTGTGGAGTGCGAAGAAGCGAAAGGGATAACAGAAATTGAAAGCTAAGAACAGAATAAACACACCACAACACATGATAGATTGTTTTGTTTCCTTTTCCCTAACGTTACGAAACGCAACATTGTCTCCAACATACATGCTAGTATATATAAGGTCGAAGCCTCTATTACGTTGCTTCAGATTATTGCCATTTTGTTTATTTAATTAATGGTTGATGCGTTTTTATTGGGATGGGAGCTCAGAAGAGCATCCATGCTGGCAAAGGTTACATAAAATATCTTAATCTTTCGTTTTTGTTTCATTCTTCAATTGCAAAAACCTTTTTCTGAATTTTTTTTTTTGTTCTCATGTGTATGGTTTTACAGCAAAGATTGATGTTAATGTTGATTTTACTCACAAGCTATGTGCTTCTTTGATGCTCCCTACTTTCAGGTTTCAGCTCAATTCATTTTTCTCCACCAAATTTCATTTATTTGTTAATCTATTTAATTGATTGTATTTTTTTTATACTGATAATGTATAATGAATTGTTATTTTGTATTTTTCTCTAACAGGAATGCTGACAATCCTCTTTCACTAGTAATTGGGAGGTAAGATTCTCAGTTTGATTTGATTGAGTTGTCATCTATGAAGAACAAATAGTGATAGGAACACCAAACACGACACTGACGCCATAATAATTTGAGAATTAATTTATTTAATGTAATCAATGTATCGCGTGATTAGAATTCCGGTGCTACGCATAGTTATCATTTTATACAAGTGGAGTATTGGATGGATCTGTATGAAGAGATTGAAATAACTTTGTCTTGTGCATTGGGTTGTTGAGGGCATTGTTCTATTAGTATATATCAGTTTTACATTCGAAGAGGGACCTCTATTTTTTCATATCAACCATTAATTTCAAAATATACTTACAAAAGTGAAGTAAAGTCATGTGATAAAATAATTTATTTTTATTGAATGTCAGTGGAAATGGGTTTACACCACTAGTGTATATCTTTTAAATCTGAATGAATAACCGTCAAACTTTTATTTCGTTTTCCTGATTAGTCTTTGCATTAAACACCCGAACTTATTTGGTGGAAGTGAGAAGCTTGATGTTTCATGGGACAAGGGTCTGTATGATTCAAATATCTTTGTCGCCTATAGAAGGCCACGGCAAGAACGGCTTGCTCATCAGTCTTTTGTAGTGCAGGTTCGTTTTCATTTTATTTTAAGGTATAAGTCTATGAGAGAATATGCAAGTCAATGTTGTGCAATAAACTTATGTTTCAATGGATTTTTCTTTGTGGCAATTAGAGGACTTCAAGAAAAATTGAAATAATTTAATATGTGAAAACTGAATCTCACAAATTTGAACAAAACTTTGTAGCGAACTATTAAATTCTACTTGTGGTCATATTTTATTTATTTTCTCTTTGCAGCATTCTCGTTCACCAGAGATTGGAATCCATGGTATACCTATAAACAATTTCTCCCGCTCGGGAAGTGGAGGTGTAAATTTATCTAGATTATCAGTTGGGATGGACCTGAAGGAACCTATGAGTTCAAAGTGGAGCAGCACAACAAGCATAAAATTCGAGGTTCAGACAGTCTTTTTGCGAATCTAACATAATATTGAAGCCTAGCTTGCATTTTCTCTGCATTACATTACTCTTGTTTTGGTTATATATACAAAGTAGAAAGTAGAAACTAACTTGTTAAACCACCTTGCAGCATGTTCGTCCATTGAACGATGATGGATACAATATAAGTAGGGATTGTGACGGGTTTCCTTTGACTTGCAGGTAACCAAGGATTTTAGTATTCGAGTTTTCAAAATGTCGAACTGATTTTCATAATGTGATGATGTACATTGCTTATTGCAGTGGCAGTCCACATGACAGTATGGTAGTGTTAAAGCAAGAGTCTCGATTCGCAAAGGCCAATGATCGTAGCTTTTTTCATGTAATGACTTATATTTTTTATTTCCAGTTTGCTTCCTTGTTCCTATCTATATGGTTGTGAATCAATTAGTTGTGTATGTGAATTTATCGCAAAAGAAATAGTCATGTTCCACTGACTGAATGGATGACCTTTCCAGTTTAATCTTCAAATAGAGCAAGGTATTCCAGTTCTTTCTAAGTGGATAATTTTCAACCGATTTAAATTTGTCGCTTCAAAAGGCATCAAACTTGGACCAGCACTTCTCTTGACGAGGTTAGTAATTTCTGACATTCTAAGTACATAATATTTTTCTATTTGACATGGTCTAGACTTTAGAGACATGAAAGAACAAATACTAATTTCTATAAGAGAAACAATACTATGGACATAGGAACTAAATTAGAATGCATTAGTGCTTAGGTTTCAGGTATACAACATATTGACACAAACTTTACTACTTCATGAGTCCTAATTTCAACCTGAAATCCAGTTACACCATTTTCATTTTCTCTCGTGGTTTGACACATTTAACTGCGTGATTATATCCTTTTATTACTATTGTCCTTAGTTTTTCTTCTGACAGACTTACAGGTGGTTCAATTGTCGGGGACATGGCTCCTTACCAAGCATTTTCCATTGGGGGGCTTGGGAGTGTCCGAGGGTATGGTGAAGGAGCAGTTGGATCGGGGAGATCATGTCTGGTGGCTAATAGCGAACTGACTCTCCCTCTGGTATGAGATAGTTTTATAAACAACAATCCTATAATGTGAAATTGGATGATTTGAGAGATTATGTCTGATTAGTGGTTTTGATGAATGTTCAGCACATGAGAAAATATAAATTCCCATTTGGAAAGAGGTTGACAGGATTAGGATATCATATGCTTGTGTTTGATTTATGTTACATGCAGTAGTATATTCACCATCCTCTCTAGTCTCTAGTTTATGCTTTGCTCATAGAATTGCTGACTTTAGATTAAAATTAAAGGCCTATTGTATTCACATATCCTTTTTTAATTTTATTACATTCATTGTTAAATTAAATTGCATTGTGCTAAATTAACTGATGTCTTCTTGACTACAGAATAATATGTTGGAAGGCGCAATTTTCATGGATTGTGGAACAGACTTGCGGTCTGGTCATCTTGTACCTGGTGAGTAATATCATTTTGCTCAAATTCATTGCAAATTTTCTTCATAGTGTTTATTTATTTTAATTGTTCTCTTTGTTGATTATGTTGCTAACCTTTACATCCAAAAGAATTCAGCACTATTAAATATCTTATGTTAAATTTTGGTTCGGCTGAGGAGACTTAAACTGCCTAAATATTTTGGCACCCCTAAATAACTTAGTTGTTCAGTTAAGCACGTTCTAGAGATACTGTTATTTCTTCAGATTTTTTCTTATTTCCTGCTTGCTAAATCTAAACACAGCACAAAAGATGAAATGCCAGTGAATTTCTCTACGTAGCCTATTGTTTTTTAGTCTTGAATCTTGATTGATTAATCCGGAAGGAAATCTATCTATTTCTGTCAAAAACATTGATCTTTAAGAAGACAGTAATATTAAAAAAAAAACTGAAAATTGTTGGAGCGCTTCGTGTTCGGGAATATCATGTTAACAAAAAAACACTGTAAGCACAAATTAAGTTATTGCAACGACTTCTGCTTAAGTTTAAATTACAGTTATCTATGGTAAGAAACATTCATTTGAGGCCTTTTATATATTACTACACTGTGTTTTCGTGCCTATAACTGACATATGCAAGCGCATGCATAAAACTCCATTCTTTTGGATTTGATGGAATAAGGTAGCTCAGGGTCCCAATGCAGTCCTTTTACTGTATAAATGACTCTTATTCTGTCCCTCCAGTAGTAGTAGGTAGTCTCTAGGAACCTTTTTTGCAATAATATAAGAGCTATACTCACAAGAAACCATGAACTAGACCATAAAAAATGTTCCCTCATTATTTAGAGTTTCATCAAAGTTTTATGATGAAATGGGTACCCTGTAGGTTTTGGTACAGACTTTATAAATTTGGACATACAAAAGCATATGCTTGATTGCAACAAATGACCCAACATTTACTAGTATATTTCACTCACACTTTAGTCTGTTACATTGACAGTTTTTTCTTCTTCTTTGTTTTGATTTTTACTCTTAAATTGATCTACATGATCACGTTTGCTGCGCTCAATACACATTATGTATTAGTATTTATTCCAGAACCATATCAAATGTGCTCTCATGCTGTTTATATCTGTTGAAAATCAAGGAAATCCAGCTTTACGGCAAGGTAAACCAGGATCTGGTGTTGGATTGGGATATGGACTTAGATTTAAATCACAGTTTGGTCATTTTCAAGTTGATTATGCTATGAATGCATTTAAGCAGAGGACTCTCTATTTTGGCCTCAGCAACCTTGCTTCATGACATCCATGATGGTTGCAGCCAGAAACTCTTATGCATTTGCATTTCTTGTAGTTTATGATCCAATCATAAAGTCCTATAGAAGATGAAATGATGCATTCTCTTTGTTTCTAACTCCGCGCTATATTTTGCATGCGGAGAGAGAAATAGTTACTGTATATTTTATCTTAGAATTCACAGTTGGAATATTTCTTGGCATTTTCATAAAGGTTTTTTGTTTATGGTAAACGTGTGCAAGTAGATGGATTTTTTGTTGTAAATTGCTTTCAGCCTATAGGAGATAGGATTCTACTCTTTTAAGTTTGTAATCAAGCTAGGAGGATAAATAGACTATGATCAAGTGAAAATCACAAGTCAAAAAACTAAAAATTTATCAATGAATTGAGAGGAGTAAAACAGAAGCAGTGACAAATCACAAGACCAATCCAAATTCCAAAACAAACAAAACACAGGCCAAGGTTGGATTTTTTTGGAAATAATGTTCTGTCAAAATTCTGATTATATAAAATATTGTCAAATATTTCTTTTTTTGTTGGGATTTTTAGCTATTATGTTGATGAGGTGGTAATTATTACCTGAAACTCATATACAAGTTTTAGATTTGAATATGGGATAAGCCGTACAATTTAACAATATAAACATTTGTCGGGTGCATTTATCAAATATTTTTTATACTATTTATTTATAAAATTGATGGCTACATAGATTATCACAACTAACAAGAAATCTGTGCTATTGCATGAGTAACACTTCATTGGTATTTTATTTATGTCTTATTTAGATTTCAAAAAAAAAATTATTTTATATATTAATGATAAATATTTATTCTGTAATTTTTATATTTATCAATGATAAATATAAAAATTATAGAATAAAAATTTATTATTAATACATAAATATACTTGCAAATATTGGTTTGGTGTTTTTTTTTATGTATATTTATAAATATTCATAATGACATATATTTGTCTTATGATTTTTTTATATATCAATATACAAATCTGTCATATGATTTTCATATTTATTATTGATAAATATTTGTCATATATTTTTTAAGCATCAATTATAAATATCTATTTAATATTATTTTAATATTTGTCCCATATTTTGTATAACAATGATAAATAAGAAATGAAAAATGTAAGTTTTTTATAAGGAATGGAAACAAAATTTTGTAGGAATATATAACTTATGTAGTATTTAATTAATGATAAATATTTATCTCGTATTTTTTAATGTTCTAATGTAAAATTTTTGTTTTTTTTTTGTTTTTTTTAATATTTATTAGTGACAAACATGTCTCGTGTTTTTCTTTTATGTATCAAAAAATATTTATCCAATGATTTGTGCGCGCGTGTATCACTTACAGATATTTATTTGGTGTTTCTTATGCATGGTTTATAAATATGCATCAATCACATATATTTGTCATGTATTTTTTTATATATCGATGACAAATTTTTGTCTCGTAATTTTTTTAGGATAAATATTTGTCTTATATTTTTTAAGCATCAGTTATAAATGTTTATTCTGCATTAATTATTTTAATATTTGTCTCATATATATATTTTGTATCAATGATAAATAAGAAATGAAAATATAATTTTTTTGTTAAAAACTAAATATGAAATTTAAATTTTTTTAAGTGATAAATAACTTATGTAATCTATAATTAAATTAAATATAATTAAATATTTTTTATGTTGTAGTATTATTTAATGCTTATTCAAAAAGGAAAATAGAATTTTTATTTTTACAAATAAAATACTTGTTCTCTTGTAAAAAAAAATACCGTTAGTATTTCTAGTGATTTCATACAATAAAATACTTTTTGAATTAAAATATTTGTTGAAATAAAATACAGTTTTTTTTTTTGAATTAGAGGAGTTTTTTTTAGTTAATTAGAGAATAATTAGGTATATAAATGATATTACGTAACTATTATAACAATAAAATACAATTTAAAATATGATAATTACGTTTGCGTCTCTTATTAATGATTCAATAATAAAAATTAATTAAAATAATAATGTATTTTTATTAGTGTACTTTTCTTAAATTGATAATAGATATCTCTTTAAAATAGCGGTTTAAAAGAATAGGCGCCACTCAAATATTAACTATCATAATACCATGGCCCAAGACTCTTGATATTTTTCAAATCTCTTTTATTTATATAGCGTTTGATTACTAGCAAGATTGCATAGGCGACATGAATACTTACTTAGGTTTCTTAATAAAATAAAATTTCCTACACTATTTTTCAATTGATACATTTTATACTCATGAAATGAAGGCAAAATTTAATACAACCTCATACTAAGTATGAGTTTTATAGTAGTATAATTTATGTGACAAATAGATAGTTTAATCGGTAAGTTAAGAAAAATTGAGTGAGTTTTAAGCATTAAAAAGTAGTATAGTATAGTATAAGTTATATGATATTTTTTAGTTCTTTTTTATAAAGAACACTTTTACATTGTAAAATGATATAGAATACTTTGGACTGCTTAAATTAATAAAACGTAATTAACAAATTCAATTATATAGAATACTCATTTGAGACAATTTCAATGTAAAATGATATAGAATACTCAATTTCAATTGACAAATTCAAAAAGACTCTAGATCTTTTAAAAATTTCGTTAATTTTAAGAAACAAAACGACTGAGACAGCATATTCCATCAACTATTCAACTGGGTGATTTTTCCAATTGATCCCAACTATTCTTGCTATCATGGAGATTAAAATCCAATTGAAAAAAACTATTATATATATAGCATAAATAGAAGGAATTTCAAAAGTAACTATTAATTTTGGTAGGATCTATCTTTTGTTGTTGAAATTGCCCGTTACAACACAATTCTTTTCAAATTTATATCTTAAAACACACGGCATAAATATCAAAATTAAAATTTTGATAAGTTCAGGTGGCATAAATATTATACATGTACAATGAAACAAGTGAAATCAATTAGAATGAATATTACACAATAAAATATACTCCCTTCGTCAAATATATAAGATATTTTAGCAAAAATAATTTACCTCATTTTATATGTCGTTATAAATTATCGGTAAAGTATTAATTATTTTTTCCCTAATTACTAATTATTATTAATCTTTCCTTTTCAATTCTTGAAATTAATACAAAACAAAAAGGATAGGTTGGTACAGTCGATTTTTTATGAAACTCCTGATATTAATTGTGTTAGCTAATTCATTTAAAAAATCGTATTTTTAAATTCGTAATTTAAAACTTTAAAAAATTTAATATGACATGACATAAGACATGTATTTAGTATTTATGTCAATGTCATTCTTCTTCAAATTTTGTTCATATTTATACAAAATAGATGGAATAATCACACATGAATTTTCTTTACATTTGAGAAAATTGAAGAACCATAATTTAAGATAGACAATTATCCACAATAGAAAACTCCAAATTCAAAACATGCTCTATTTTTCTATTTTTGAACCCAAAACAACATATAAAACCCTCAAACCCAATTTTGGTTTATGCACGTTCAAATGCAATCTAAGAAATATACTGAAAAAATGTCAAATGATAACTTCATTGTCTAAGAGAAAGGAATGTCATTGTTCTTCACCACTCCAAATGCATATATGTTGAAAAATCAGAAAATTCATTCATGAAATTAAAATGATTTTTGAGATGGGAAATAAAATTAAAGGTTAATCATATAAAGTCAACAACATCATGCAATAATGCAATAGTGGTAAGAACATGTTAAATCAACTTGAACTTTGACCTTCCTCCCTCTCTCTTTATCAGGTACAACAAAGTATTTTCTTTTATGTTTTACTATTTTAATTTTTAAACCTTAAATAATATTTCCACATATACATTTAGGTGAACATGGCATACCCATCTAGCATTTAAGTTTGACTTTTGAAGTAACAATGTCGATTTACAAGAAAGGGGGGTTTGAATTGTAAATATACCTTTTTTAAAATTCCTGTTAAAACTTAAGAAAATAACTCAAGAATGATCTTGGTTATGAAACAGAAAACGGAGAACGTTCTTGATTTATGTTATAAAACAGAGAACGTTCTTAAATTAGCAGAAAATCAGTTTCTATTTTATCTTAAATGATTAATGCAGTATGATAAAGAAGGAGAAAGGAAAGAGAATACCACACAAAGATTTATCCTGGTTCACCCAACGTGGGTTACGTCCAGTCCTCACACTGTGAGATTTTCCACTAAGTGTTTAAAATGAAGAACCTTCTTAATCTTACAACACCTAGATTAAATCAACCTTGATCTATTTCTTTCTTAATTACTTTCCACCCAGAAAGCAATCACAACACCTATCTAACCTTGATAGGAAGCAATCTTAAACAAACTATAAAGAAACTCTTATAGTTTGAGTTTTTACAAATGATTGATTTTGACAGAATCTGATATTGCTCAACTCTTGTTTGAGAATAGATTCTTTACAGAGAATTTAATGACAATTTCGCAGCTGGTATGAGTGTTAGCAGTAGTCACAGTTTCGCGAATTGCAGAAAGTGATTGCCTCTGTTTTTGCAGAATTTCAAGCTTAAGTGTGATTTGTATATTGTTGATTACTTAGCACTTGAATTTCTTATTTTGAACTGAGATAATGGCCTTCTATTTATAGACTGGAGATGTACGAAATAGCTGTTGGAGAGGCCATGCTTTTTTGACTAAAACATTATTTTGGAATAAAAATAATACTTCTTTGAAAAAGCTTTTTGACTTTTAATGTTTTAGCATTGAAAGCATTTCTGTCCTTTCTTTGACGTTTCTTCATTGATCTTGGATGGTACATTATCTGTCTTGAGTCTTGAGTGTAGCTAGAGGAGGTTGGAGAAGATTTGAAGCGAATTGCAGACTGAAACAGAGAGGATTCAAGGCTGCTGTTGATGTGCAGAAAACGGAGAATGATTAACGTTCTTGGTTTTATCAGTTTGAACGTTCTTGAGCTTCAATAATCATTCTGGAGTTCCCGTTTTGAATGTTCTGTATTTCCTTTGTTCTTGTCTTGTCATATACCCAGTTTGATCAAGTTTTCTTGACATTTGAATTTTGGAGTTCTTAAGCCGTCATGACTTTTGTCCATGTTTGAACTCTTTGATCTTTGCGATCAAATATCATTTTTGAGTCTGGATTATTTGTACTTGTTCCTTGCCATGTAGTTGTTAGATATGAATGATTTCCAGAGCAGATTCTTTGTTAACGATGTAGATAAACTTTGAACAACATGCTGTGATAGATAGTTCGGTGAAGCTGAAGATCATTCTCTGTTTATGATGCAGAATGATCTTGTTGTTGTCTTTTCTTGTATTTGCTTGATTCTGCTCTTAATTAAAACCACTCAAGAACACAAGTTAAATTAACATAACATTTAGAATCATAATTAACATTCTTAATTAACCTTTGTTTATTTTCATCAAAACTTTAAAATAGAGAGTTTGTCTCAACAACTTTAACTAATAGCTTGAATGAAAAGGATAAACTTGTGTGTGTGTGACGGAGACGATTATAGATAAGAGTAGAGCTGTCAATTTCACAAGTCCATTAAGAGTTTTGTACCAGGCACCCCCCCAATTTTACCTACCACCCCCCAGTATTTTTTAAAGACTAATATACCCCTCTCTAAAACAGTATAACATCATTCCAAAAATTACCATTCTGATTTCACACCCCACCACTTTCGAAAATTTAGAAAAAAAATGTTGGATTCGAAAGTTTAAAAGTTTCGAAATGAATTTTAGTAAGTTACTCGAAACTTTTGTTATTTTAAAACCTTCGAAATGCAGTTTATTTCAAAAAAATTCAAATTTTCGAAACTTTGGATAAACACCAAATTTTCGAAATGGACAGTATTCGAATATTTGCTTGCATTTGAAAGTTTCGAAATACACTAATGCTTCGAACATTTGGCATTTCACGAAACTTTCGAAATGGAGTTTCGAATTTTACAAAATTTCGAAATGCAATTTGGTCTTCGAAAGTTTGGATTTTCACAAAAGTTTCGAATGTTTTATTCGAATGTTTAAGATTTTCGAAATGTATTTTAAGTTTCAAACTTTTTCAATAAGTCAAAGTTTCGAAATGTATTTTAATTTTTTTTTAAATTCAATATTTATGTTAGAAATTATTTTTAATTTTTTTTTTAAATTCAATATTTA
>NC_021160.2:48487032-48488953 GCF_000331145.2 Cicer arietinum
TTAAATTAATGTTAAAAAATTTATTATTCAGATAAATTAATTTGTAACATTTTTTTTATTCAGATCAAATTGAAGTCTGATTGTCCTTTGCCACCTACGTCACAAAAATGGAAAGACTTTTGTAGTGACACAGCAAAGAGTTGGGAAGTAGCTTATGCAGCACGTATGAAGCATTGGGAACGCATTGATCCATCATTTATCAGATCATCTTGTATTTCATTAAATGAAGATTAGAATATGTTGTGTATCTACATTTATGGATTATTATAATATTTTGTTTTATCATTTTCAATTTCTTTTATTATGAATTAACTTAAAATAAATGCGGATTAACATAACACATAACACAATCACTAAACATATCACATAATCCCAAAATATCTCAAATTACAGTACATAACACATAACACAAAATATATCAAATTACTAAACATCGTACATAAGACATAACTCACTTAAAATCTCATGAATTTCACTAAACGGCTCTACCAAATTAATGCCTCTACGTACAAGCTTAGCTGTTCTATGATCTCGGTCAGAAGATGATGGACCAGCATGTGCAGCAGATGATGTACCAACATGTGCAGCAGATGATGGATGGTCAGAGGATGTACTCGCATGTGCAGTAGACCGAGGAATGATCAGAGGATGTGACACAAACATGTACCATGGATAATAGTCCTCAGTGACCTCTCCAGGAAAACTCGCAACATGATATAGCCTCCGGAACCCCGATACAGATGACTGCATAGTAGTCTGCCACACCCAATCTATATTGGCGGGCCTGGGAGGAACATCAGGCGGGATGCACTGAATACGACCAAATTGTCGAAGACATCGCTCCGGCAAATATGGGACTGAGACTCCACCACATCGAAGATAACCAGAGAACATCGAAATATCTTCAAACGAATGATTAGCTCGATCATCATCGTATGGTGTAAACAGTACATCATCAAGCAACAAAGCATCAAGTCTCTGCCGATAGGTCACTAATCCACCTTCAACAGCATGTTTTGCAATCCACCTACATGCTCTTGGAAGATGTGCAGGAACCGCACCTCTATCGCCCCGCTTACAGATCCTAGGGAAGTGTTCGTAGATCCAGCACTGCAACATAAGTAACATAATACAACTTAATTTAAATACATAAGCAAAATAATACAACTTAATAAATAAAATAATTAAATAAATGGATATACCTGTAAAAATGTCATGTAACCTCCCAACTGTCGAGTGTCGTGGACAACCCCATCTCCCATGTTATCATAAAGGAAAACCAATGCCGCTGCAGCCCACGAATAGTGTCGACAACAATCTAAATGCAATAGATACGTTCTAGCCGCACACTCAAACTGGTTAGTTTGAATGAGACGACTATATAAGTCACACAACCACTGCAATCTATATTGGGCACATTTATTAAAATTAATCTCAGCTAGAGATTCCTCCCAAGTTGCACCTAAGTACTCATGTGCAGCTCTCGCAGCATTATTAGTGTTCATATTCACAGGTGCATCAAAAAATTTACCATTGGGTGATATGTGAAGGAGAGTCGCGACGTCGTCTAAAGTAATAGTCATCTCTCCAAATGGCAAATGAAATGAGCTGATCTCCCTATGCCATCTTTCAACAAATGCGGAGATCATACCAACATCAACCATAGTGAGGTAGGCCGAAGACAGAGGTAGCAGCCCAGATTCCCGAATCCAATGCTCTACAGGATGTGGCACAGGAACTTCGGAAAACTTCTTCAACTTCAATCCATGAGTAATGACTTTTAACGGTCCACGATCCTACGAGTAATTACAAAGTAATTAATTAATTAAAAAACCTTAAACAAATAATTGAATCAACTTAAACAAATAATTGAATAAATAAATTTAAATAAACAATTAATTAAATAAATAATTCAATAAAT
>NC_021160.2:48489276-48505724 GCF_000331145.2 Cicer arietinum
CTCTCATCCTAGGCACTGCAACATATAAATATATAAATATTAAAAAAAATTATAAACAATAAAAAATCAATGTAACAATATATAAATAATATTTCCCATTTAGTTTCAAAAAAATTATAAATAATATATAAAAATATGTTTCGAAACTTTGAAGGAATCCAAACTTTCGAAATGCATTTCGAAACTTTCCCAAGACCTTCGAAACTTTCCCTCAACTTCGAACATTTGCCAGGCCTTTCGAAAGTTTCACCGCCCTTGCATTTCGAATCTTTCTACATTGAAGAAACTTTCGAAAGTTTCTTGTTTCGAAGATTTCAAAATATTCGAGGGATGCATTTCGAAGATTTAGAATTCAAGTAAACTTTCTAAAGTTTCTTGTGTTTCGAATCTTCCAAATCTTCGAGGGATGCATTTCGAAAGTTTCAAAAAAATGCAAAGTTTCAAAAATGAACTTACTTTTGCGTTTCGAATCTTTCAGATCTTCGAGGGATGGGTTGAATCAAAATCGAATATTTAAAATTTTCGAATGACTTGATGAAAAATGTGGGTAAATTTTTTTTGGGTTTTTATAGATGAGATGGAGGGTAAAATAGTCTTTTAATCATGACTGGGGGGATGCCTGGTACAAAACTCATCCATTAATTATTGACTTCAGCCCACATGTTAAAAAGATAAAAAAAATTATAATTAAAAAGACCCCAAAAAAATAAGCCTCCAACACTAAAAAGTTCCTAAATATTAAAAAACATAAGACAAATATAAAAATATTAAAAAAAATATATGATGGATATCAAACTCAATTGTTAATGTTAAATATAAAAAATTCTGAGACAAATATTTGTCATTGATAAATGTTAAAAAAAATATAAAATAAATATATATAATTGATACACAAAAAATAATATTTAACAAATATTTAATAGTAATAAATATATAAAAATTACAAGACAAATTTTTTTCGACTCATAAATAAAAAACACAAACAAATATTTATATTTGATCAATACTAAAAAAACATGAAACTAAAATTTCTTGCCGATACATAAAAAAATATGATACACATATTTAACACAGATAAATATTTAAATTATTACAAAATATTAATTGCAATATTTAATATCTTATTGATCAAATACACTTTCCTTAAAAATGCACGAAAATAAATTACTACAACTCATTATCTTTTTTTTAATCAATCAGTGTTAATTATGATAATTAAATATTTTTATCAATAACATAAGTAGCATAAATGAAAAATATAGTAACATACTCCGCACAATTTTTTTTAGTTTTTTACAAAAGTCAATTGTTGTGAAAGAGAACAATTATTATGTTTTTAGCGCCAGCCGGCCGTGCCTAGAGCCAGAGTATTCACAGCAACTAGACAACTCAAACATTTAAAAATAACACAAACAATCGTAATTAATGAGCTAATGGCCCCATTTTAAAACTACTTGGGAATAATGACAAGCAAGCAACTTACCAAACATACTCTTATGCTATTATTATCACTTATCAGCATATCAAACCTTGTAATAGAAAAAGAAAGAAAAAAAAAAACTCAACAAAATATTGGTTGATGAAGGACTAAAGTGGTCCACTGTAGACTATTTTTTTACCATTTTTATAGGGAAATCGTTTTTGACTGCTTATTATAGAAATTCATCCAATTGGGTGTCTTTCAAAACATCAATCAATTTGATTGATGCTAAACCACCTAGATGTTCCATTACTTAAACCTGAAGCCATCATTTTCCATACACCCATGAAACCTTTCAATCTACTCCTTCACTTACTTACCTTACCTGTTAGCTACAGAGCATTCTAGATTGATTCTCCATCTAATCCTATTCTTATCATTTCCATACACCAACCTATATATGCTTCTATGATAATGTAATAACCTATAAAAGTAAAAAATAAACATTTATACAGTTTGACCACAGATTGTATGAAATGTGGCATGGGCTAAGCTCAAGTTCAGCCAATTGGGCTGAAGTCAAGTCTGAAACAAATGTGTTTGATAATATAATCAAGAAAAAACACAAGAAACGTGGAAACCAACTGTGTTCGTGTTGGCCTATGTGGTCCCCTCCTCTGTTGGCAAGTGAAACAAAGTGGACTGCGACTTTCCTTGCCCCTTACCACAACAGTGACATTGTCGTACTGCGGGCCCCATCTCTTGTTGAGAGTAAAAAAAACATGGATCACCGACAACTTCAAAATCTTGTCGCCACTTGCACGGTAACCAAGCTTATCCGTGACGATCATCGCTTAAAAATAGTTATAAATTTCCACCTTTTCGTATCTTTAAACAAAACATAAACACGAACGAATTTTATCGATTAGGTATACTATTAGTATTAGCTGTTGTCAAAAGAAGATGTACCAATAACAAAATTGATTGGCTCCTTTAAAATAAATATAGTAAAGTAAACAAATCAAAATTTAAAATTATAATTACTACTCATAATTAAGTATACATGTACATATAATATCTATTATTAACTTTACATATACTCGTAATGGACAGTTGATATTATTAATTTTATTCTCTAAAATTCAATTTAGAGTAATCTAATCCCACACTCATGTATATTCAAACTCGTTCATAAATGTCCTCTACAATGAACACAGTTCGATGGCTACAGCTTAGTACATATCACCATGATAATAAAATTAATATATAGTCAAAATCAGTAACCTCGAAAAAATAATAATATATTGCTACCTCAAGGAAAGGAATCTGATACTACTGCCCACACATTATGCAATATGATTTACAATTTTCTTTCGTATTGTCCAATACAATAAAACTAATGCCACTATCAGATACTTTCCAGTTTCCACAAAAGAAAAGGGATCGCGTGTGTAAACAGAAAGACCCAAAAAGAACAAAAGCAAAAGGAGAAGGAGAAGGGGGGCCAATAGAATTAAGAAACCAGAAAAGGAAAATAGCAAAGATGCAAAAAGGATAAATTGCAGAATGCACAAGCAATTGCCCACATTTGGACAGTTTTTTTTTTTTTTTTTAATATATATATCACTGCAGTCACTGTTGCCTCATGTTTAGGCAACAGCTCATGTTTGTTCCAAAAGAAGTACACCTTTGGAGCTTCTTACTTACCAATATGTTTACACGCTTCATATGTACAAAAAACCAACAGAAGACAAAAACTACCTAAACAATCTTCTATGGCAATTACTTAAAAGCACTTGCACCAACTAAATACACTTGACCAGAAAAGTACCTGCCTCACTTTTTTAACTCATGCAGGTATATATACTTATCTCTCTTTGTTTTCTCTTTTGACTTTGATTTGATTCATCATTAATGATAATTGAGTCTCTCCATCAGAGTTTCAGGTATACAGGTTGTGAGTCGAACATTGCCTCTTCAAACTGTACACCCCATCAAGCTATAGCCACAGCAACATCAAGCAATATCATCTCGCCATAAATATCTTCAATGACCTTTTGCATCTGCTCAAATTCAATTGACAAGATGTTAGCTTCAACAGCAGAATCTGATTAAAGAAACTAATGGGAAAAAAAATTAACCACACAAGGACTGGCAAGTTTTGTGATCAGTTTGTACTTTGCACAAATGATCAATAGGGCAAATGTATAAAAATATTCCAACAGGCAGATAGGAAATTCCATTATCCACAAGCATAATATACTTAAGCTTAGGCCTTTAGGCTCCCCCAATATCCACCAACCACTCTAGTTTTTTCTTTTGGTATTAAGAGATGCAGGTGAATTGGTCCCAAAAAACTCACCAAGATTGGGACATGCCACACCTCAAACTGCACTACAGGAGGTAGTTACAGATTATCCATCAACGAATTCTTGACATTGACAATAGGATTTGAACTCACATCCTCTTCGAATATGAGTCCTTAACCATCAAACAAATCAACCTCAGTTAGCATTTACTCTAGTTTTCACCACAAAAAGAAGACAAACACAAACAGCAATTATACACTCCATAATCAGCAAAAGAACCTCAATCCAAGTATTCACAAATGCACTTTAGACACACCCAAACCACACATTAAGAAACAACTCCAAATCCCTCCAAAATACTCTATCCTCAAATGTCAAAATCTCAAATTGCATTTAATTCCAACTAGCAAAAAGCAAGTAAACAAACAAACACCTACAAAATATCACGTAATATTTCCAACATAGATATAACCTCCAAAACTTCTGATCCATTGATTACATTCAATTAATTTATTTTATCAAATTATTACCAATTTTAACGAGTTAATATGGTGTCCGTGCTTCATAGGATACAACAAGAGCATCAAACCCAGATTCCAACATAAAAAACACCAAATAAAATTCCAAAATTCTCCCATATATAATTGTATCCATCGCAGAAAAAAAAATCAAAAATCAAAAATCAAAATAACATCATAATAATCATATCATAACAACAACATACCAAGTCAAGATCTTCAAATTTCCCCCAAATTTTTTCAGTCCTTGAAAATAACAGATTTGGCAATGTGCATCAAGGGTTCCAAGCAATCAGGAACAAATTTCCTTGCAAACAAATAAGACTCAGAGTGATTCGATTCACGCAACCGGAGAATAAGCTCCCGCGAAACCTCGTCCGGCCGATATGTATAAGGATGACCATTAACAGTTCCAGTCCAATTAACCCTCGTTAACGTATAACTAGTAACACCATCAGGATCCGCCATTGACAACAAAGTCGGAAAATAATGTTCCTCAGGGTAACATTCATCATCACGATAACAAGGAACCTTAAATTTCCTCCAGAACATTCTATCTTTAACAACAACCAAAGCGTGTTTTCGCGTTAGGGTAAAAAACTGAGATCCAACGCGAAATTTGTCAAACGGAATTTCCGGCATCATCGCATAGCGACCCCTAGCGATGTATCGTTTCCATAATTTCGGTGCATTGGAGATGATTTCAACGAAGCTTTTGTATTTGAGACGAACACCGAATTGCGTTGATTCAGAATCGGTTAAATCGAAGGTTGGTGAGAGAAAAAGCGAACGGTAGGTGTAGGAAAAAGAGTGGAGAGGTATACAGTATTGCGAGAGAACAATGAAATACGCGTTTGAAGGATCGTCGAGGAGTGCGTTAGCGAGTAACCGGCGCGTGGCGGAGATTAACGTCGGTGACGCGCGGTATGTTTTTTTAGAAGGTATGAATTTGAAATTAGGGTTATTAGGGCGCGTGATGTTGGTTGAAGGATCGGAATGGACGTAAATGTTGAAGAGTTTTGTTGGTGTATCGTGGAAGAAGAGGTTCCAGAGAGGGGCAAAATGGAGATTTGTGTTAGTGAGGAAAAGGAAAGCGATTTTGAGGTTAGGGTTTTGGGAAGAGAGGTGGAAGAATTTAGAGGGGTGGGAAGAGGAAGAAGGGGGGGTGAATGAATGGGAAATTGCTTTGTTGAAGAGGTTGATGTCATCGAGTTCGTCGGTGGGGGAAATTGGGATGGGGTTAGGGTGAGGTGGGAGGATACGAGGTGCGAGAAAGAAGAGGATTGGGAGAGAGAGGAGGAGAGAGAAAGTGAGGACAAATGGGGTTGAGAACATTGAGTTTGGGAAGGCTATCCTCAAATTTTGAGGATTGTGTTGTGGGGAATGGGAATGGGAATGAGAATTGTTAGGTTCTGGAATTTTGATTCTTGTTTTTATTGTTGATTGATAAAAAAAAATTGATAGATATACACAGGTAGTGTTTGTGTTTTGGAGAGTGAGAAATTGAATTGAGAGAGAGAGAACGGTGTTTTTGTTGTAGTGAGATGAGAATTGAGAAAGAGAAGAAGAAAATGAGAGGGTTATTGTTATTGATTGAATTGAATGATTGGGTGGGTAGGTAGTGGGCTTTTTTTTTTAAATTATTTGTTAGGTTTAATGATGTCGACGGCGGTCGGTAACTTTGGGTTGTTACAGAGCACCGCCACGAAAGATGAGAGATTTTTCTGTTTGTTTGAAACTAATTGGGTGCTTAAAAAAGGAAAGTAGAAAAAAAACTGGAATCAGGTGTAACTGCATGCTCAAAATAAACGACAAACTGGATTAAATTCAAGAGATTAACGCTTGCTATGAGTAATTATGTAGCCGTGTATCATTCATGTTATAATTAGTGTAGTTTGAATATCGATCTGGTATATGCTTCTTAACAAGATACTACTAATTACTAAGATACAACCATAATTGGGTTGATTTTGATTTTTTGTCCTTCAAGTTTGGTTGGATTTGGGCCTTTGGCCCACTCTTGTGTGAGTTCATACATTCTTTCTTTTTTATTTTTAAAAACATACTTTCTTAATATATGATTTTTGTTAAAATTTGTAGATTAACTAAATTGATGGCATAAAATATTTATTGTTTTAAAAAAATATATACTTTCTAATATCCTTTTTAAAAATACTTTCTAATATATGCTTTTTTGTTAAAATGTATTAGATCAATTAAATTCATAGGATAAAATATATTTTTCATCTTTAACTTTGACTCAATATTCATTTTTGATTTGTAGGAAATAAATATACCATTTGGTTATTTAACTTTTTTAAAGATTTATTTTGATTTTGTATCTTTTTGAAATATAAAATAAATGTTAGCTGCTTGCTTTTTTCATTGTCTATTAATATAAAATTCAATATATATATTCATTTGGTTTATTTTTCAACCATTCTTTTAAAAATGAATTTTTAAAATGATTCCTTATTTCACATTAAAGCTTCATAAAGTTGATATTTGTCATTTATCTTGTTAAAAATAAAACTTTTATTATTGAAGCATCTTTAAACATGTGAAATTGTAGCACATGCTTCACATGGATATTGAATGCTATTTTGTTTTGAAAAACAATGAGATTGGCTATGTTAGATCTATATCTTCAATCAATACGTTAAAAAAATACAATTTAATAGATCTTAAGATCATAATCATGATCAACAAATATAATTAAGATATTTTTTATCACTAAAACATCAAACTAAGGATTTTACATCAACATTTCTAACACCAAATCCTTATATTTAAATTGACTTAAATTTCTAAAAATTTAAATGCCCATACCTTTAATGTCAAAGTCCATTTTCTTGGTCAAATACAATTGTCGTGAGGCATTATAGTTCAATAGTATTGATGCAAGCTTTTAAGGTTCTATTCTTTGCCAAAGGAGACTTCAACCAAAGTCTTTTTTCCTTTGATCATATAATTTTAGTCACCATTTCTCCATAGTCATAGAAAAGCCCTCCTCCACTAGTAGCTCAATACTCATCATGTTAAAATTATTATCTTTAATTCTCATGTCTTCATCTATCACATTTGTACTGTCTCTGCCAATATTACTTTAGTATTCTTGTCTCCATCAAATTCAACGAGCCACTCCTTATGCCTTATCATGTGATTTGAGCAATCAAAATCCAAGCATCAAAAATTAGAAACTTGAGCAATTTCACATGTTATTATCAACATTACAATGTCTAAATTTGAATCATCTTGAATCATATTTGTCTCTTCTTGTTCAATCTTTGGTTGCTTTTATTGTGTCAATAATCAAGAACATAATGCCTTATTTTTTTACAAATGAAACATTGAACTTCCTTCTTATCATAAACTGTTTTCTTTCATGATTCTTGAAGAATCTCATCCCTTTTTAGTAGAGGATTAAGGCTTGTCATCATTCTTGGATTGTTCTTTGTTACTTGGAAAAACATCTTTATGAAATTTCTTTTTCCCTTCTTTCTATTCTTCTTATTCTCTTATAAATCATCTTCCTCGGCGTGAACTAATAGGTTCTACTAAGTTTGTTTTGCTAAGTTTGTTTTGACTTACCCTCCTTACACAAGCTTCACGAGATCATGAAGTTCTTTAATTTTTAATTTACTAAAGTGATTGGTTTTCTCAGTTGTCACTATAATCATGTCATAATGTAGAGTTAGAGTTTGCACCACATTCTCAATCAATATCTCGCAATAATTCTTCTTTTGATTGGTTATAGTCAACAATATTGGAAAATAATCTGCCACCAATTCATCATTCTTCATCTGCAACATTTCATACTGCATTCTCATAGGTTTGAGACGAACTTTATTGACCTTTGTATCGCCACCATAGTATTTTACAAACATATCCCACACAATTTTAGATGTGGTTGCCTTTACAATTTTCTCAAACACCTTTTGCATGATTCCTTTTTATTTGATTCCTTATGAGAAGTTCTTTGATCCCTCGTGGGATTCTCTCACTATGGCTCAAAGTCATCATCGACAAATTCACTCGTATCTTGAAAATTGTAGATGACACACATTTGAGGACATCGTCGATATAGTTATTCTCCCATTAAGAATGCTTGTATTTGCTTGTAAATATCCATTTCTAATGATGGCTTTAATCGCTCATATATTACTCACTATTGCTTGAGTCTTTATTTGTTCATAAATCGAACATCACTCATTGATACTTTTTGTTGGAGTAACTTATCATCAAAATTATTGAAATATATAATTGGTTTTCTAAGATAAATAAATGGAAATAAATATTAAAAAAATGTCACACTTGAATGGTTAGACTTGGCATTAGTATTTATAGCAATGACTTGACACTTGAAGTTTGTTAAAAATGACTCAGTAACTTGTTAACTAACAAAACCATCCATATGTAAGAATTAGTTATAAATGACTCGATAACTTGTTAACTAACAAAACCATCCATATATAAGAATTAGTTAAATCCTATATTGATTAAATTTCATTGTTTAAATTAATAATTAAATGTGCTTGAAATTAACCCTGTAAATCTTTTTTTCCTTTTTTTTATTTGTTTAAACAAGTAGTTTGAATATAATTAATCATTTAATTTTATGTATTGTTGCAACGTTTTTCGATTCAAATTTACATATTAAATTTAATCCATTACAAATTCATTGACATTATCAAAACTACAAATTCAGAGACATATGTAACACATTACATTTTATGATACCAGCATTTCATTAAAATTGACTAAAAGTAACGATAATGTCTAACACTATTTACATAATATTAAACACATGATTCAAGATTGAGGTATACATTACAAGATATACATAGTTCTCTTATACTTTTGATGTCTATATATATTCTCACAAACAAACAAAAATATGTCAAAAGGAATAGATAATCAAGATACTATTGTTCTTGTAATGATCTTCGAGAAATCAAACTTGTTTAATTAAAAATATAGCAAACAAACTATTGAGATAAAAATCTCAATGAGACTTAATTTTCAAAAGAAATTCAAACACACCAAATAGAGAATATAACATTCATAATATAACATTTTGATTTTTAAGTATTGTAATGTTAGTAATAAAGGTGATCAAGTCTTTTTCATCGTTGGTATGGTTAGGATTAGAACTTTGTAACTTCAGCTTGAAGCTCCCCCAAGCACGACAGATACCTTATATTGCATAATTCATAGAGTTCAAATAGTGACTAATGTTGACACGTAGTTTCCTTTGTTGGCACATAGGCCTATATCATAATATGTATTGTAAATTCGAGAAATTACAACAACATTTACATTAGAGATATTTGCTTTAATCATAATTAAATAATGTCCCATTATTTAGTGTTTATAACAAGACGTTTTTCAACAGAGTTCTCTCATAAATTGAGCTATAACATTCTTCCTAAGTTATAACATGGAGGAATTTGTTTCATAATATAATTTTTAACATCACTCAACGTGTCATTTAAGTTAATTTCAACCATTGTAATCAAAACTCTTTATGCATAATTTTTCAATAGTTGTACCTCAACTTTGACAATTTTATTAAAATCATAAATGACGCCGAATTGGAGTAAACAACCCCTCTTTGTAAATCTTAGAATGTATACTTTGTTAATAAAATTTTGCTTTTTCAAGGTAAGCAATCAACTAGTACAGTTTATCAAATTATTACATAGAGATACAAAAACAAAACAACTATTTTTTCTCCAACTCGTAAAGCATTTTAAATGATCAAAACTCACTTAAATATAACGAAATCAATGTTCAAATTGAAGGGAAATGTGTCTAGTTTCTAAATAAACAAGAACCATTTAAAAATAATTTATAGGAAAAAAGTTATAAGTAAATCATTGAACATACGTCTATACGAATTTGAGACAACAATTGAAACATTTCACAATCCACATGCTTCAATTAATTTCATTTACTCTAGTTATTCATAAACTTAATCAAACACATGTGAGACACAATTCCAACAACCTACATTCACACTCGACATTATCTAGAAGCACAACAATAACACCTCACAAATTCAATTCACTTCACATAAACATGCAAGAAAGTACACCATGTTTAAATTATATATTTTTATACATTTAAGTAGAAAATCTCACTTTTTCAAAAGATCACCCAAAATAAACTCATAGACTTTCTTCTTATTGAATCCTTGACCACCTTTAGTTTTTTCTCCACTCAAGGTGAAGATTATTCATTTAGGAACAAGCTTGTGGTTAGACGATGATCCATTCTTCAAAGTTGGGCAAACTATCACAATGTGACCTAATTCCTGAAGTAACAATATCGATTTACAAGAAAGGGGAGTTTGAATTGTAAATATGCCTTTTTAAAAATTCCTGTTAAAACTTAAGAAAATAACTCAAGAATGATCTTGGTTATAAAACAGAAAACGGAGAACGTTCTTGGTTTATGTTATAAAACAGAGAACGTTCTTTAATTAGCAGAAAATCAGTTTATACTTTATCTCAAATGATTAATGCAGTATAATAAAGAAGGAGAAAGGAAGGAGAATACCACACACAAATTTATCCTGGTTCACCCAACGTGGGTTACGTCCAGTCCTCACACTGTGAGATTTTCCACTAAGTGTTTAAAATGAAGAACCTTCTTAATCTTACAACACCTAGAATAAATCAACCTTGATCTATTTCTTTCTTAGTTACTTTCCACCCAGAAAGCAATCACAGCACCTATCTAACCTTGATAGGAAGCAATCTTAAACAAACTATAACGGAACTCTTATAGTTTGAGTTTTTACAAATGATTGATTTTGACAGAATCTGATATTACTCAACTCTTGTTTGAGAATAGATTCTTTACAGAGTATCTAATGACAATTTCGCAACTGATATATGAATGAGCAGCAATGGCTGTTTTGCGAATTTGCAGAAAGTAATGTTTCCTCTGTTTTTGCAGAATTTCAAGTCTAAGTTGATTGTATAATGTTGATTACTTGGCACTTGAATTTCTTGCTGAGAACTGAGATAATGGCCTTCTATTTATAGGCTGGAGATGTACGAAATAGCTGTTGGAGAGGCCATGCTTTTTTGACCAAAACATTATTTTTAGAATAAAAATAATGTTGCTTTGAAAACAGCTTTTTGACTTTTGATGTTTTAGCATTGAAAGCACTTCTGTCCTTTCTTTGACATTTCTTCATTGATCTTGGATGGTACATTATTTGTCTTGAGTCTTGAGTGAAGCTAGAGGAGGTTGGAGAAGATTTGAATCGAATTGCAGACTGAAACAGAGAGGATGCAAGGCTGCTGTTGATGTGCAGAAAACGGAGAATGATTAACGTTCTTGGTTTTATCAGTTTGAACGTTCTTGAGCTTCAATAATCATTCTGGAGTTCCCGTTTTGAATGTTCTGTATTTCCTTTGTTCTTGTCTTGTCATATACCCAGTTTGATCAAGTTTTCTTGACATTTGAATTTTGGAGTTCTTAAGCCGTCATGACTTTTGTCCATGTTTGAACTCTTTAATCTTTGCGATCAAATGTCCTTTTTGAGTCTGGATTATTTGTACTTGTTCCTTGCCATGTGTTTGTTAGATATGAGTGATTTCCAGAGCAGATTCTTTGTTAACGATGTAGATAAACTTTGAACAACATGCTGTGATGAACTTTTTCGAGGCTGTAGCTCTTTCTTTGTTTTAGTGTTCTTGTTGTTGTTTTCTTTGCTTTGCTTGATTCTGTTCTTAATTAAATCCACTCAAAAGCACAAGTTAAATTAACATAACATTTAGAATCATAATTAACATTCTTAATTAACTTTTGTTTATTTTCATCAAAACTTTAAAATAGAGAGTTTGTCTCAACAATCTCCCCCTTTTTGATGATGACAAACATGTTAATTTAGATTTTAATTTGATTCTATTATAAAGAGCTGTAACAGCTCCCCCTCAATTTGTGCATTTGTTAAAATAGAATTTTTAAATGCAAACAGAAAGAGTTTCATTAAAGATAATAAAAATTCATTTGTCTTGAGTCTTGAGTGAAGCTAGAGGAGGTTGGAGAAGATTTGAATCGAATTGCAGACTGAAACAGAGAGGATGCAAGGCTGCTGTTGATGTGCAGAAAACGGAGAATGATTAACGTTCTTGGTTTTATCAGTTTGAACGTTCTTGAGCTTCAATTATCATTCTGGAGTTCCCGTTTTGAATGTTCTGTATTTCCTTTGTTCTTGTCTTGTCATATACCCAGTTTGATCAAGTTTTCTTTGACATTTGAATTTTGGAGTTCTTAAGCCGTCATGACTTTTGTCCATGTTTGAACTCTTTAATCTTTGCGATCAAATGTCCTTTTTGAGTCTGGATTATTTGTACTTGTTCCTTGCCATGTGTTTGTTAGATATGAGTGATTTCCAGAGCAGATTCTTTGTTAACGATGTAGATAAACTTTGAACAACATGCTGTGATGAACTTTTTCGAGGCTGTAGCTCTTTCTTTGTTTTAGTGTTCTTGTTGTTGTTTTCTTTGCTTTGCTTGATTCTGTTCTTAATTAAATCCACTCAAAAGCACAAGTTAAATTAACATAACATTTAGAATCATAATTAACATTCTTAATTAACTTTTGTTTATTTTCATCAAAACTTTAAACTAGAGAGTTTGTCTCAACAATTCCTTGCAACGATAGCACACCTCTTGGCCTTGAAGACAAGGTCTTCCATGTGATCTTCCACACTTAGGGCAAATATCAATGGTAGGACGAGATGCTCATTGAACTTGTTTCGCTTTAATTTGGTTACTTATTTTTTCAATTGTTGATTTGCCATGTTATCATCTTTCTTCTTTTGCCACTCATTTTTGGTCTTCTGACAATTTTTAAAATCTATTTAACTATCCGACATTTGTTGACTAGGCTTGCATAGTATTTTATTTTTATAGGCTCCCCCAAAACTTCGAATTTTTGATCGAAGACCTTGCTCAAATTTATTTGATTTCCATTCCTCGTTAGACACATGTTGTAACTACGTGGAGAACTTGATCAACTAATCAAACTTGGCTACATATTGACCAATAGTCAAATCCCCTTTCTTAAGTTGTAGGAATTCAGTTTTCTTTTGCCTTTGCACACTATAAGGAAAGTATTTCAACAAAAAGACATTTTTTATGTTTTCTTATCTTAAGTTTATTTCAGTGGCTATCATTTGACCTCGAGCTCCTCTCCACCAACTTGTTGTTTCCTCTTTAAGTATAAAGGTAACATATTGAACCTCATGTTCTTCGGTGCATGAATTACACCAGAAACTTGTTCCATGTCTTATATTTAATACACCAATAATTTGTCATTTTATATTATTAAATTAGATTTTAAGAGTTTGTTCACGTATTCATTTTACTATTCTTCTTAATTTTAATGACTTTGAATTTTTATTGTTATCAATCAACGTATTTTCTCAATTTAAATGAATGAATATTATTTTTTTAATTAAAAAAAATATTATTTATAAATAATAGCTTAGTCATTCATATTTTTGTGTTTTGATCTTTATTTTTTTTAAATATAAAATAATTATTTTTTTTTTCTTTTTTTTGAACATATAATGTGTTAAAATTTCATTATTTTACTATTCTACTATTTTTTATTTTTTATTTTAAATTTATGACTCATAAATTTGTTTAGATTTTGGTTGTTAGTGTCGTGGGTTTGAGTTTAACTTTTTCAATTTTTGGACGAAAATAATAAATAAATAAATAAATAAAAGAAGATGAAACATTAAAGATTCTCAATAAAATAAGATGAAGAAATCTAAATTTTTTCATTTTTATTTTAAAATAATTACTTGAAAAATAAATAAATATTAAAATAATAAATTAACTGAACATTTTAGAATAAAAAAATTAACTTGGTACAGTTTTCAAAAGATAAAGAATTTAAAAATAAAAATGAAAAATTAAGGAATAAACTATTATTTGTAAATAACATATAGAAATAGAAAACATAAAAATAGAAAATCGTGCAAGGAAAGAAGGATCTAGAAGAAAATTAGAGACCCACTTGTAGTGCAAATCCAACGGCCAACAATTTCTCACAAATACTTGGCGTAAAAATCATTTCTAGACCCTTCTACATGACCTAAAAAGAAAACCAATGCTTAAATCCTAGCCGTCGATTAAATCAAGCAGCCGTATAAATACAAGAGACAAAGTAGTCTCCCTGACATCGCGCTACTTCAACTTCACATTTCCGTTGAGATCTATCTCTGAACCAAAAAATATAAGAACTCCTCACGAAAGCTTCAGAACTAGGGTTACGTTTTTCGATCAGATTCGTTTGTGAAATTTGTAGAAGATTAAAGATGTTTGGAAGAGCACCAACCAAAAGTGATAATACTAAGTATTATGAAATTCTCGGCGTTTCGAAAAGCGCTTCTCAGGATGATTTGAAGAAAGCTTACAAAAAAGCAGCTATTAAGAATCATCCTGACAAGGGTGGTGATCCTGAGAAGGTAATTTTTTTATTTTTCGATTTTGCGTCGAATTTTGATAATTGATGACTGTTCTAACTTTTATCGATATTGATGATTGGATTCCATTATATATATTATATAATTACTAAATATTGCATCTGATTTTGATTATTATTATAGTTGTGTTGATATTGTTGATTGGATTTGATAATTGTCGTGGGTTGAATTGTGATTAGTTAATTTTAGGATAGTGTGATTGATATAGGGTTTAGGTAATGGTAAAATGATATTTGTTGATTTTGTTTTCTGTTTTGATCAGTTAATTATGGAACGAGAGGTTGATGTGTCTGTGTTTTCTTTTGATGTAGTTCAAAGAGCTTGCACAAGCGTATGAGGTTTTGAGTGATCCTGAGAAGCGTGAGATATATGATCAGTATGGTGAAGATGCACTTAAGGAAGGAATGGGTGGTGGTGGCGGTGGGCATGATCCATTTGATATCTTCAGTTCTTTCTTTGGTGGAGGTGGATTTTCAGGTATGGTTTCTTGTTTATATTTTAATTTAGGAATTATTGAATCGACTAGGAGGTAGTGTATCTAGTCTTAAAAGAAAACACATTAAAAAAAAGTATATATCGAATTGGGGGTATTGTATCTAGTTTTAATTAGAGGGTACAATTAGAAAAATATAATTAATACAGACCTGAGAATCGAAAGGGTCAATTCTTTTGGGGCAATATTATTTTGTTGCAATTAAGGTCAATTATATTGAGACATTAGTCATTTGGATTGAAGGAAATTGTTGTATTTATGAACAGGTGGAGGTGGTAGGGTAAGGAGGCAGAGACGTGGAGAAGATGTGGTTCACCCTTTGAAGGTTTCATTGGAGGATCTTTACCTTGGAACATCTAAGAAGCTTTCTCTTTCACGAAATGTCTTGTGCTCAAAGTGCAAAGGGTGTGTATTATTGATGGTCTATTAGCATGTTGGATGATCCTTTGTAATGACTTTGGTTTCTGACATTGTTGGTTGGTTTGATTACAGGAAAGGCTCAAAGTCCGGTGCTTCGATGACATGTGCTGGTTGTCAAGGTACTGGTATGAAGGTTTCTATTAGGCATTTGGGTGCTAGTATGATTCAGCAAATGCAGCATCCTTGCAATGAATGCAAGGGTACTGGTGAGACAATCAGTGACAAAGATCGATGCGGGCAGTGCAAGGGTGAGAAGGTTGTTCAAGAGAAGAAAGTACTTGAAGTTATTGTGGAGAAAGGAATGCAGAATGGACAGAAGATTACATTCCCTGGTGAAGCTGATGAAGCGGTATGTTTAGGATCATAGTGTTCTTGATATTGAGCATGATTATTAAATCTAAATACTGACTTAAAGCTTTCGCCTGTTTTGCAGCCGGATACAATCACTGGGGATATTGTCTTTGTATTACAACAAAAGGAACATCCCAAGTTCAGAAGAAAGAGTGAAGATCTTTTTGTAGAGCACACATTGTCTCTCACCGAAGCTCTGTGTGGCTTCCAATTTGCGCTGACTCATTTGGATGGTCGGCAACTCTTGATTAAGTCGAACCCTGGAGAAGTTGTCAAGCCTGGTATATAAATTATTCTCATCTGGTTTGCTGCATATTCAAAATATTGTTGTGTGATTGAAAATTTGTTAGGCTGTGTTATTGAAATTTTTAATCTTATGTTTATTAGATTCATACAAGGCAATAAATGATGAAGGAATGCC
>NC_021160.2:48505963-48560862 GCF_000331145.2 Cicer arietinum
CAGCAGGAAGCATACGACGAGGATGATGATATGCCTGGTGGTGGTGCTCAGAGAGTACAGTGCGCCCAGCAGTAATGAGTCGGATGCTGTGATGGAAACAGTGGTGAGCTCTTGATGGCTGTGGAGCCTTGTGCGACGGGCTAAACATAGTAGTGTTTAATTGGATGATTTTGAAAAACAAACAGTGTAGCATTTATTGTTGAAGAGATACTTTTCGTATAAAGATGTCTTACATGCTTAATTTTTTTTTTTGTTTTCTTGTGTCTGCAGCTCAGTCACTCTTCCCCTCTTATCAAACAATTTTTTCCATCGTGTGTTCCAATTTACAATTTTAGTCAGAATACACTAGATTCTTACTCAGATTTGAAGTCGATAATTCTTCATTCTTTACTAAAAGTTAAGTGCATAACTTTGATTTTAGTACTGAATTTGGGAGATTAAATGAAATAATTTTATGGGCCAAAAATTTGATTTTAGAAGTTGGAATGATAAATATTAAATAGGCAATTGTTTCAACTTCTCTTAGAAGTTGGAGATTAAGTAAGCATACAAATAAGTAAGCGAAAATGCATTTGTCCTAGTATTCTTGATGGTAATTGGAAAGCCATGGGTAGTACCAATCAATTAGAATACCAAACTACCAATGTTATAGACCAGGCTAGAGGTTTTTTCTTATATAGGTAACAGATTTTAAATAAATTAAGGGTGATGCCAACATATGCTAAGGAATACAGAAATTTCAAGATATCTTAAAATGTGTAATAAATTAATTAACCACCAGATTCCATACAGGGGATAGATTGTACTCCATTTGGCATGGGGCACGTGTAGCAATTTTCATCTGAGGTTTTCAAGTTAGATTGCAATAACACGTGTACCGAATTGAGATCAAAAGCACACTCACTCAGCCATCTGACACTACAAATAGAAGTAAGCTGTTTTTTCTACAGCCAAATGACAAAAGGGGCACAGTTTTTCCAGCTTCATCCTCTTTTTACTCAAATTAAACCAGTTGACAGTTTAGCTGCTCTCTAAAAGAAATTTCTGAATTTGGTAAAGTACAAAGGGCATGCTAAAACCCTTTGTACAAGTTGCTCATCGGCTCTAAGCTTCACAGTACGCACTGAGTTGCTAAGTGACTCTAAATGAAATATTGAAATGGGAATAGACTGATAATTTGGCGAGTTTAGTGCTACTACTAGAGAATAAATAATTGCGCCATCTGACACTACGGATAAATAGGTTCTCATTTTTGCGCAGCTAACTGACATACGGCGTAACTTTTTCCGAAAATATTGCTATAGTCACCAAAAAAACTAACATGAATATTAAAATTTAATCTGTTTAATAATAGTAAATCTTTTTTGAGTTATAATAACAAGTGTTTTAAGAGTATTTGTTAAAGAATTAAAAAATAAAAAATAAATATTATATAAAATATATTAAATTTTAAGGAGTTGAATACCTAATTTTTAAGATTAAATTAATAAATATCTCAAAAACACTTCTTTTAGCATTTTCTATATTTTTATAATACATTCCAAGTACAATTTTTCATATATGAAAACTATAGATAATATTGAAAACCAAAGATAGTGTACAAGTCATTTCTAACTAGATTATTTTTCAGAATCTCCTGTATGCAGCTTTTCACCTCAATGATTAATCAGCTTTTTTTTTTATATATATTTTGATTATTTCTTACAGCTGAAATGAAACAAGCGAATAAAAAAGGTGAAAAGTGATTATTTCTTCTAAAAAGTGACTGTTGTAAAAATGATCCGAAACGAAGACTAACAATTCATCAGGGTAATCAGCAATTGCTGTGAAAACACTCCATCAAAGACAAAAAAAAAGAGACATATTAGTTTATTACTAGCATTTTCCTCTTCATTCCGTTTCACACGAGATTAACGAAATTGACTCTCCCGGAGACAAAAATTGCAAAAGTATTCACGCACACAAACATTTAAGGAATCTCCCAAGCAACGCAAGGCATTCAAACAACACAAGTAAGTAACAGGCCTAATCTTGGGGAATATTAATCTTCTTTTGGAGATACCGAAATAACTGAGGAACTGTATATGAAGGCTTGTCCCATGATTTGATACATAATTTTGCCACAGCTAGAAGACTTTTAAGCTCCGTACAGTCAAAACTGTTTCCAAGATCAGGGTCTAGCATTTTGTCTATTGAACTGAAAAATCTGGATTCTTGAATCCATTCAATTAAATCAGAACCTTCCATCTCTGAAGACTGACCTGTGACAAGTTCCAGTATGAGTACTCCAAGTTGGAATATAATCTTACAACTTTCCTGCCCAGTGCAATCTGAAATATGTAAACTCCAAAGTGTAAGTAGTAAGTACTTTCAAAATTCATTTTTGTTGCAAGAGTGGTTTACAAAAAGAAGTGACCTTGTGTGACAGATTTTCCACCAGTTTGAAGGCCAAAGTCGGATAGCTGTAACCACAGAAGGGAATCTCATTTAACGCTATTTCTAAATTAGATTTCTTTATGTGCCGCTGGCAATGATTAATCAGATCAGATATGGTGTATTACAGTGAGACAGAGAAATAGTTCCTTACTTTAGCGGTGAAGTTCTCATCTAACATAATATTGCCAGAGCTGATAGAGACATGAGTTACTGGTGGTTCACTGAAAAGAAATAAGTATTCCTGCATCCAGAAACAACATATGTAAGAACTAAGAAGGGGCCAAAATTAGTGAGAGATAAATTTCTTGTGCCTTTAAGTACATTAGGAAAAATAGTGAACAGACAGGTGGTTAGTCGTCCTCTTTTAAGTCAAATTTTGGTACTTAACGATCAATTTCTAAATGACACTAATTGAATAGACACAAGCTAATTAACCTAACACATTTACGTTATTCATTTTGCCGTATTTGCCAAGCAGTTAGTTTTTCTTTCGGACGGGGTCTAACGCAAGCAGAGCAGGTATTGAACAGTGTCAAACTTAGCAGGTATTGGACAATGTCAAACTTAGCAGGTACTTCCTCACATTCATAATTAATTTAGGACACTTAAATATCAGGGTTTTTAAATTAATTGCAATAGAAAAAAAAAAAAGAATGTAGTATCAAATTGAAAATATCAGGCATCTTTGATTTGAACATGCTTTAATTTACAGAGCTTAATTACCAGTGCAGCCACAACACCATTAGCTATCTGCAACCTTGTCCTCCAATTTAAGGGAGTCTTCAAGGGGTCTGTCAGCATTCAATCATCAAAACAAAATCAAAATATTGAAAATCTCATACAGATGCTCCTCTAAACTTTTTTTCCCTTTCAAAATTTACCATTTAGATGCTCCTTTAAGCTTCCGTTTTCTATGTTGTCAAATATGAGCAGTCTACAGAAATAACCCAATGAAAAAAAGTTACAAAGTTGCTATACATCAATCTACCCCCATACCAAAGAAACTCTAACAATAATAAGTAATAATTGTCAATGTCCAAAAAAAATACAATCTCATCCTATAGAACAAATGAATAATTAGAAGCAGTTTGGATAAACTTTTTAACATTTACAGAAAATGAGTTATCAAAAGAATTTTGCAATAACTATGATAATTTTTAACATTAATATCTCATATATGTTAAATTTTGTCTCTAACTTCTCAACTTTTTTTAAGTTTTACGAATTGTAAAAATCTACCATTTTGTGAAGTTTTTGTTTTTTTTTGTTTTTTTTAAATAACTGAAGCACCATAAACCATTGCAGTTGATATATTTTCATAAGAGGCTAATGCAAATTGAAACTAAATCAATTTCTAATCCTGCTTGAATAAAAATGTCCATCGAACATTCTTACTTGCTAATTAACTGATAACAACAAGACTCATAGTTCACATTATCACTTATAAATGTTGAGCATGCAAACTTTCCCAATTAAAAAAAAAAGAGAGAGAGAAATGTGAAACCTCTTGCTCTTGTGATTGTGTTTCAAAGAAAAGCCTTTGAGTGAGAGAAGGTGACGATGATGCAAGCGTCCCAGGAACTGAACTTGTCTATGGAAATTATCATCATTTCCTCTATCAAAATCTTTAACTTCTTTCACCAAACAAACACCACCATCACTCTCTCCAAAATTCGCAGCGTACGCAGAAATTTCAGAATTGCTAAAAACGATTCTTTGAAAACCATCGGTTGCTTTTCTAACCTCCTTGTATGAAATTCTTCTCACAAAAAGTACCGAACCTAAACAATTCAAAAAATTACAATCATCAAATTTCAATTCAGCTATAAACTCCTTATAATTTCCAAATCAAACATGAAGTAGCAATTCTTTAAATAAATAAAAAATGAGTTAGTTAAAGTTAGTTTCCAGTGGTTAATTTGTTAAATCTCCACTAAATCCATATAACGACTATATCATATATTCATGATATTTTCTCATTCTATCAATTTAGAATTTATTTTCAATTTAAATATTCTAAATGAAATGAAAACTGATTAACAAGATGTTTAGAATTAACGGTGAAATAGTGAAGTGATTGTAAACTTTGAATGTTCTGTATGAAAAAAGCAATGAGAATTGAGAAGCATTGAATTGCAGTGGAAAAAGATCGAGAAAGGATTGAATTAAAGGAAGAACTACCGGAACGAGATCGGTGAAGCCAACGGAGAAGGTGACGCCGGAGCTTGCGGATCAAGGGATCCATTATGGTGATGAATGTGTCGGTTACAAATAACGGAGTTGAGTTGGAAGATAACACCGTCAAATTCCATTTCCAATTTTACTTGTTTTTGTAAATGGAAACTTCTTTTTTTTGTTTTTTATGAAAAATTAAAAAACGAATCTGTTGTTTCTTAAAGTTGCACTTTGAGGAGAGTGAGACACGCAACGGAATGGGGATCAGGTGTAACGTGCGTCGACATCATCTTCACGGGAACGGTTAGAACAGAAAACTGTTTCCCGTTAGGCACTCGGGTTTTTTTTTAATATATAATATGTACTTCTAAAATAGGCCAACAACAAAAGGGCCCAAGTAACCTTCCACAGTTTTCTACTTCCCACATCCAGTTTTACATCTCACCTCCTACCACATTTAAAAAGATTATTTAATTTTCTTTGTCAATTTTTTTTTCTTTTGACTCACATTCAAAACATCAGCATAAACAATTAAAAAAATATTAAATTTTAATTGATTATAAATTTTTAGAAATAGTTTATTTTTAAAAATTTGAATTAATTTAAAATTTTCAAAATACAATTTATTGTATTTAAAAAATATTTTTAAAATTTTTATCTTTAACAAAAATTTTGGAACTTTCAAAATTTTAATATATGAATTTTTCAAAAAAATTTAAAATCAAATTTTCAAAACGTATTTTACATTTCGAAACTTTGGAAGAAATGAAAATTTCAAAATTTTACTCAAATTTTTTAAATGTAAATTTCATTTCAAAATAATTATATTATTTTTTAAATAAATATTTTATTTACAATATAAATATTAGTTGAATTTCTGAAATTTCCTATTATGAAATATTTCTATTTCCACAATTTTATATTTCTATTTTCGAATTTCTAGTATTTCCTAATTTGAAAATATTAATTAATTTTTTTTTCAGAAGTTTCATATTGTTCGAAACTTTGAAAAACTATAAATTATGTTTCGAATGTTTCAAATTAATCAAAAAGTTCGGAAAAAAAAATAACTTGTGTTTCAAAAGTTTTAAAAATGCTAAAAAAATTTGCTAAAGTTTCGAATTTAAGAATGATAACGAAGAAGAAAAAATATTTCAACTTTTTATATATAGTAAAATAGTTTTTTTTAAGTATATTTTGGATGAGATGTATAAGTGAGTGGTGGAAACTAGAAAACTCACATTTTCAACTATACTTTTTTTCTCGAAGAATCCAGACTATTGTTAAGTTCTAACTAATTAGTATTACTATTCGGAGATTAGAGGCTTCTATTCCACCCTCGAAATATTTACTTCCATTTATGAGAGTTTTAGAGGCTTTGACTCCTTATTTATCTCTAAATCTATAGAATATGATTTAACTCTACTAAAGTAAAAAATTGGTCAATAAGTGAATTTGTTAATCACTAATAATTGATAATATATATACATATATTATTCATTTATTTGATATAATTGATATTATTCATTCTATTTTTTAAAGTAAAATATTTATTTTAAATAATATAAATCCATAAAATTAATACCCTGTTATAATGTAGCCTTTTCAGTATAAAAATACTCTTATATATTTTTTAACTTATCTCACGTAATAGTAATTACTATCTTGTTTGTGATGCACTTCGTTTATTGCATGAGCTGTACTTAGTTTATTGCATGTAATGATGTAACTCTCTTAGTTTCCCTTCTCCTATAAGTGGGAGTTCAACAAGTAGTAAAATACAAAAGTGAGTATTTTACTACTTGTATATCATCAAGTAGTAAAATACAAAAGTGAGTATTCTTAAAATAATGAGTCTTTGTTTTCTTTGTAGTTCTGATCCATTTTTGTATGATAGCTAAAATTCAGTGAGTTGTGATTGAAAGAAATATCAAAATTCATTTTGGAATATATGAGTTTTTTAAGTAAGGAGGAGTCAATCTTCAAACTTCCATTTTTAATTTGAATCCACAAAAAAAATAGACATTGCATTCCACTCAAGAGGTACAAATCCTGGTAATACGAACCTATCCATTGAACAACCATCGTCCACTAATACTTTGTCACGTGTCACGTCACTTCACAAAGTCACTTTACACGTCACCTACCACCTCATTAGCCACGTCATTTTTTGTATCTTACAGCTTTCTACCACGTCATGCTTTACCACGCTGTGGTTTTAGCAAAGAGTTATTGTAGAGAAGTCGTGTACCTTTTTATATTTACATTTTTATCCCTCTACTTTTGAAAATTATTATTTGACCCCCTTTTTTAAGAAATTATAAGATTTCCCATTTTTAAGAAATTATAAGATTTCCCTTTTTTTTTTTTTTTTTTTTTTTAATATGTAGAACTTTTTAAAGAGACAAATTCAACAGTTACATGATACAATCGACAAGTTCTATTGGATGAATACTAACACATGTTAGAAGTTGATATCTTCAGTACTGATTTTTTATATATCAACAATCATTAGAAATAATAGAGTAATAATAGTTTACAAATTTAAAATATACATAGTTATCGTATATACTGTCTTAAATTCTCTACCACATCATACTTTACCACGCTGTGGTTTTGATTATTTTTATTTTTATTATTATATAATGCATAAACCACATCGTAAATAAATTGAGTTATATATTCTTAAACTATTTGAATTTGATTCGTTCAATGTGTGTTAAAACCCATTTGTTTAATTAATTAAACTGTAGCTCAAATTAATTAAATAAGCAACGTTCAAACATATTATAGGCTCCAAGATAATGACTCTAGCTTGTTTACACAACACATGCACATATAAAAGAAGAGATAAAATTACTCTAGAATTAACTCTAGGTAGAATCATTCAGCTTAATAGTTTATTTTAAACATGAAATTTTATCAATCAACGGTCCAATTAAAAAAATTTATCAAGTAAATCAATTTCATAAGTTTTCGTTAATATTTTAAAATATTTGATACATCGTGAAATACTTTCAAATTGATGTATACACTTTTTGAAAATATAATTATATAATTGATTGTTGGATTACATAACTATAATTTATATATACATAAAATTTTGTGCATGATGATTAATGTAATATGATAATAAATTATATTTTATTTTTTCTAAATATAATAAGTTAATCTAATACAATTAATCTTTTTGATGTTATAAAAGGTACATTCTTAAAAATGTCCTTAATACTTGTATTAATTGATGGATAATTTAGAAATGATGCCATCAAGTATAGAAAGATTAGTTAAATTTACTTCTCCTTGAGACTACCAAATATGAATATATATATATTTTTCTCTTATATTCAATATAGGAGTGAGTAAATAAAAATATTTAATGCACTGGAATACACCGTTGATAAATTAAAGAGTCTTTAATATTTTTCTCTTATATTCAATATAGGTAAAAATATTCTTAATAAATAAAGAGTTTAATTTTCATGCACCGGAATACACCGTTGATAAATTATGATCAATTATTTAGTTATTTTATAAATAGTTATAACAAAAGTCAAATATTATGAATCATTTAAAGATTATTATTGATTAACAATAGAAAAACTATTTAAAAAAATGGTATGAATTAAATTCATAAATAAATTAATATATCTACAATATCCCAAAAAAATTATATAAGAGTATTAAATTAAATGTCCTTAAATACATATGTGATATTTTTTTTCAAACTTTGAACTTATGATAAGAGTTAGAAGAGACTAGTCTTTTATAACATGAACAACCAATATTCCCATCTCAACTGAGAGATGTCCATATTTATTGATTGACGCGTTTTAAATAAATTTCCTATCTAGCAAACCTATCAACAACAAAAAAAAATTCAGAGTTTAAGTAATATATTTTTAAAGCATATATATAAAATTTATTTTAATATTAAATATGACAATTTAATTTTTTATGAAATCAACTTACATGCTCTCTTTCTTGTAAAATGTCAACTTTTTTATAAAAAATATTTATATCTATTCTTCGTTTTCAAAAGCTAGTATTAATTATTTTTTATGATTTAGACTTGTGTGTTCTTATACTCACTTGTTTTAAAATAAATGTAGTTTTAATATATAAAAATGTTTAAAAAATGAATGTCATTTTATTTATATATAGTTTATATATATATATATATATATGTGTGTGTGTGTGTGTGTGTGGGTGTATATATCAATAATAAATAATAGTTAATAAAAACATTTTTATAAAATTGCAGCACTCTTCCAGTTATTTATAGTTTTTCTTAGTCTATGTAAACATAATCTTGAATGACACTTAGGGTAGAAAGGAATCAATTGATGAGAGGTAGTCAACAAATAAATAGTTAAATGCACTTTTTTATTCTTCTATTTTATTCAAAATAAACTTTTAGTACACTTATTTCTAAAATTGATTTTTTAGTTTTTTATTAATTAATTTATGGAATTTTTTTGGTCTCGATCAGTTTTAATGGTGTGACACTTTCATTAATAATATGACATTTGTGAGTTCAATAAAATATTTTTTATGTCATTATTATTGTAATTAATTTTATTATTAATTTTATTATTAATTTTATTAAAATATTAAAAAAAAGTTGTTTTATCTAAATATATTAAAACTTTAAATTATTTTTGGATAAAAAAAATTAAAAATTTATATAAATATTTTAAGTTTGAATTTTAATTTATAAATAAAATAAAGTAAATTTACGTTAAATATTTTTACGTATAAATAAAACAAATATGAAATAATATTAAAAATGTAATAAAGTTAAATATTAAAAATAAATAAATAATTTTTTATATAAATATATTAAAATTTAAATTATTAAAAAAAATTAAATAAAAAATTAAATTTTAAACAATTTATTTAAATATTTTAAAATTCTAAATTGAAAATTTAAATATATAAATAAAATTAATTGAAACTCATGCCTTTTAAAATCTCGTTTGACCTATTCTCCTCTTGCCCATAAATACTATCTAATTGTTATGTAGTGTTGAATGTCAAAAATAGTGACACCAAAAAAATTCTAATAATTAGTTTATATAACCCAGAAATCGATTTTATAAATGAGGAGATTAAAACTTCATTTTAAATAAAATAAGGGAACCAAAAAGACGTTTAAGCCATAAATATATTAATAAAGCATATTAAATGTTGTATTGTTTTAATACAATAATATAATATGTCCTTAAATACATATTAAATTTTTATTTCAAACTTGATATTAAATTAAATACATATATTAAAAGCATGTATATATATGTTATTTCAATCTTAAATTAATATTAAATATGTCACAACATGTATTATTTATTTGTTAATAAAAATTACATCGATCGAAAATAATATAATTCAAAGTAATTAAAAAATAATAATATATAAACGAACTCAACACGTACAAATTAATGACATAAAATAGGAAAATGCTTATAAATAAAACAAATCTTACAAATATAATAAAATTAAATCGTTTAAAATACTTATGTTTTTTGAGTTATAACGTTGAAAAATAACATTATTAATTGAGTTTGCACTTGATCGAAACTAATATATCAATCTAAACTAAACGAAGACAGCAATAAGACGAAAAATCAAAATGTCGCACGTAAATGAGAAATAAAAAATAACGTCACATGAAAACAACAAAATTCTAAAAGAAATATATAAAATTCACTTATTTAAATAATGAAGAAATAAATAATAATTTAAATCATTAATTTTGAACTAAAAATTAGCTTTAAATGAGTGAAGAAAAGAAAAAAGAAAAACAAAAGGAAAAAGGAGCTGGGTTTTCTTGGCAATTATATGTACTTTTGTTGACTAAACACAAAAGAAGTCGGACAACATAAATTATATGTATTAAAATAAAAAAATAAGAAACTTATTTGGACTAAAGTAAAAAAAAATACATAAATAATAATATAAAATTATTTACACACATTTATTTACGTGTATTACATAATAATAATATAAAATTAATTAAAAATACAAAATATTATAGAGATTGAATAGAATTGTCTAATAATATTTTATTAACTCCCTTCTAAGGTCTATTCACTTTTTAATTATTTACTAGCGTGATATTGTAAATAAATTAGTAATTCCCTCATATTTTGTAGCCAGCTCCTTCTAAGAATCAATTTTATTTATTAAAATATAAATTAATATATATATGGTTGTTTAAATATTATAGCACTTATTTTATTTTATTTGGTCAATCATATATTAAAGAAGATACATTTACTTATATAAATTTTTATTTAAAAATATTGTTTGAATGTTACCGATAATTATATTTGGTATTTGTAATTTTTTTGTATTCTTTTACTAATTTTATATTATTATTAATTAATAATTTATTTTATCAATTAACACAAAAAGAAAAGAAGAATATATGTGCCACGACCAACTACTATCTTCATTTTAAAAAAATAAGACATTTTAATATTAAATTTTAAAATAAAATATTTGAAAATTATTTTAAAAAAAGGATACTATTAAAAAAAACTAATATAAAATAGAAAAAACCAATATAAAATAGAAAAAGAACCTACAACCTATAAATTCAATACATATTTTTTTGCTATTAGACCACATGTTAATAATATAATAGCTTTTTTGACTAAAGTAATGCAACAACATTTTTTTGGTATACGTAATGAAACAACTTTATTCTTTTGATAGAAGAGTTTATTCTCTAGTATTAATGCCGAAATTAATTGACCTTCATTTTTAAGGCGAAGAAAATGAGGTGTAATTAAATTTCCGAAACGCATGATGATGATGATAGTATTGTTGTAGTATATTTTTCCCTCGTTGCATTGCATTGCATTGCATCCTCTTTCACAGAAAAAAATAAAAATAAAGCTCCACTTATTACTTCTTTCTCTGCAAATCCTTCGTTCCCTTTCTCTCTCTTCAATGTTGAAACAACAACAATAATCTCCATTTTATCGAAGCGAATTCAAATTCTCTCTCTCTCTCTCTCTCTCTCTCTCTACAATGGAGTGTGCTTCCGAAGATTGCTCCGATAACACTCCAGGTTCAGACTCAAACAAGGACCAACGAGTCTATTTCGTTCCTCAAAGGTATTTTCCCTTTTAATTTTCCACTCATTATCACTTCAATTTACAATTCTCTTTAACTTTCCTCTTCCAAATCTATATCTCAATTTCGATTGTTATTTTGTTCGTTTGTTTGATTAGGTATATAATAATTGATTTGAAAGCAACAACACTAACAATGTTCGTTAGGGTTGAAACGATTGACACGGACTCGATTCAATTTCCTTATTTCTAAGTTTTTTTCTTCTTTTTTGTTGATGTTTTTGTTTTTTTCGCAATTCAATTGAAATGGTTAGCGTGTTGATTTTGCATTCGTGATTTGCGTTGATTTTGATGTGATCTGAGCTTGTGTGCATTGGTTGGGAGAGATTGATTGCATATGCGAAGTGCATCTATGGATGATTGTGTGCGTGTGGTTTTCAGGTGGTGGAAGGATGCTCAAGATGCAATGCCCGTGGATTTGGATAAGAAGAAGGGAATTGCGTATGCATCCTCCCCATGTTCATCCTACGGTCCTATGAAGATTATCAATAACATTTTTAGCTCAGATCTTGTGTTCAATCTTCGGAGGGAGGAAGAATCGCAGCACATTCTGGAGAATGGTGAAGTGGGTGTATCTGGACGGGACTTTGCTTTGGTATCCGGAGATATGTGGTTGCAGGCACTCAAGTGGTGAGTGGTATTAAGAAAATCTCACCCCCTATCCCTTTCTGTTGCTTAATATATGATTCTTGTTTGAGCAAAGATGGCAATATAAAGTTAGAACTGCATTAGGTTCAAGTTAGAATGTTCCCTGATGCAGCATTTTCATTTCAATATATGGTTTGGACTTTGGATCTCATAACTTTGTGTGACTTTTAGCTAGCTGGATTGGTACTTTGTGTTGTGCAAAATTCTCCTAGCCTTTCATATATATGGTCCAGCCTTCTGACATTATTAATTTGTCCGTTTCTGTGGCAAATGAATTATAATTTAGGGACAGAGGTGTTGGATGAGAAGGCTAGAGGATAAGAGGAGTGATTATTTTTTGTGTTGATTGCTGAACTATTGTGGGTACTATTCTTCTATGTTAGTTCACCTTCCAATTTTGTATAGAAATTGATTGCTCACTTCACAATTAATATGTAATACATATAAGTATGGAACTTTAAAACAACCAACGTGTTAAATTTGATGAAATCAATTCATAATTTCAGGACATATTACTACTTTTGTATTTGTGCATAATTAGAATTAGAATATTTGTCTTTGTTTTATACTTCTTATTTATAAATTCCAGTGGCAAAAAGTATTTCCTTAATACGTGGATGATGGATCAGAGATTTACTGTTCTTTTTAACTTGCAAGCATTAGTTTTTAATGTTGATTCCCAATAAGAAATAGTTTGTCGTTCATGCTTCTTGATGCAAATGATGAAAGTCTTCTGAATTCCAGATTATGTAGTTCATATGTTATTTATATCTTCATCATACATGCTTTGATAATTCGTTTAGGCACAGTGATTCAAAAAATGCAATGAAGGATGACAAAGGCTTTTCAGCAACTGACAGTGATATGGGAGATGTATATCCTTTACAGCTCAGGATTTCTGCTCAGCGGGAAACCAATTCATTTGAAGTAAGAATAAGCAAAAAGGTATACGTCTCTCTCTCTCTCAGCTATGGTTCCCTCCCCCTTTCAATTTTTTTAGTATGATTCCTGTCCATGATGTAGCTAGTGGTAAGGTATTTAATTAGCTAAATTTTGTAGTTATATTTTTTCATGGAATACTGAGATGTTAAATAAATAAGTCACCTGTCCTCTATCATTGTTGTTTTATACTCATTAAAGGAATGATTTGAGATGAAACATATTTAACATATATTTGTATTGTTCATGCCTGGGTTAGGTGCAACATCATGTTTAGATGGGGCTAAGACCTAGGTGCAACACTATTATCTTATTATTCAAGTTCTAATCGGCTCCTCAATTTATTCCAATTTTTTTAGGACAATACAGTTGAGCTTTATAAAAGAGCTTGCAAAATGTTCAGTGTGGATTCAGAGATGGTACTGCAATATTATATTTACAGTTCTACATATGTGTGTGTAAACCATTCAACTGTTACTGCAATAAATTGACTATTTTTTTAACCTGTTATTGCGCAGTTACGCATTTGGGACTTTTCAGGTCAGATAACCTTGCTTTTTAATGATGACGAAAATCATGTGCCCGCAGACTGTCAAAGGCAGTCTGATCAGGAGGTATGTGGTATTAGGCTTTGATTAATATTTTTTTCATTCATGCTTTTCTTTGTTATTTAACTTTGTAGATCAGAATTTAATTACAAACCTTTCCTTTTTTCCAATGTCAGCGATGAACATCTAATATGTTCCACATCCCTTTGATGATTGAGCATTTTATCTATAGTTTTTTCAGATTGAGAGTTTTGGGTACTTGGTGGATAATTTTTTTTTTTTTAAATTATGAAAAAGAACTGCATCAGGTTTAGAACACAGGTCCTATTGTACATGACAAGCACGTGTTTATTCTCCCTACGGTTCTTGCTCAGGGCCCTACATTTGTAGTTATTACACTGGACATTGGTAGCTCTGGAGAAGCTTTATTATGAGCATATGATTTTTTTCAATTGGGTATTGCTATATTGATGTGTGATATTTGATTGCTATTTTCAAAATATTATTCAGTTTATGTGCAAGATAAAATGTTTAAGGCCTAATTACAGTTGAGTTTATTTACATGTGATCAAATATTAGTTTTGATTTTGGACAATTGTTTACTGTAATTTTTTCTAGAAGCTACTTATTGCCTTCGGTTTTTCCTTATACCACAAAATATTTTCTTTTTGTGCTTTTCTCACAATTTTTTTGTTAGTAATACTCTATGTTACGTTTTGGTTTTTTGTATTCCTACCTTATTTTTAAGTGTCAACCTGCAGTAAGAATTGACCTTTTTCATTAGGTTTGTAGATGCAAGAGTGTAAGGTTTGAATCTATCTTATTGTATTTCATGTATGCATAAAGTGAGGATAACCCATATTTCTGTTGGAGTCTTTATTTATCATTAATTTTTTATTCTAATAACTTGTCTTGAGTGTCGCTTTAAGGCTTTTATTAAAATTTACAATAATGACATTAACTTCTGAGAACCATTGGCTATGATTGGATTGCCTTATGTGCTATACTAATTGTAACTGTGAACGATATATACAGACTCTTCTGGAGTTGCAAGTTTACGGGTTGTCAGACTCGATGAGATGTCGGGAAGGGAAAAAAGACGAGATGGGAAATTTTTCTGGCAGTGCTTCAATGAAGATGAACGGAACTTCTGACAGTTTGAATTCTGATTGTATGCGTGCCAGTTCTTTAGGCCCTGGTGAAGCTGGTTCGTTGGGATTAACTGGATTACAAAACCTAGGAAATACTTGCTTCATGAACAGTGCCCTTCAGTGCTTAACACATACGCCAAAGCTTGTTGACTATTTTCTAGAAGATTATGGTAGAGAAATCAATCCTGACAACCCATTGGGCATGAATGTATGTGATCAATTTATTCGTAACTCATACTTTATTAGTTTGTTGTCTCAGGAATTTTATGGTTGGGGTACTTCTATACTTCTGATGTCTTTCACATTAATATTCCTTTCTTGATATATATTTCTTTGCCAGGGGGAGATAGCTTCGGCATTTGGAGATTTACTTAGGAAGTTATGGGCTCCTAGTGCAAGTCCTGTGGCACCAAGAATGTTCAAATCAAAGCTTGCTAGATTTGCACCTCAGTTTAGTGGGTTTAATCAGCATGATTCCCAAGTTAGTGCATTTGGTCTTTCTTTCTATATCTTATGTTTTTGGCTTCAGAAGGCTTATGTTCCATGCACCCTTACATT
The DNA here is from genome assembly GCF_000331145.2 of Cicer arietinum. Taxonomy (NCBI): domain Eukaryota; kingdom Viridiplantae; phylum Streptophyta; class Magnoliopsida; order Fabales; family Fabaceae; genus Cicer; species Cicer arietinum. The sequence goes on from NC_021160.2 coordinate 48,521,561, forward strand.
GTCTACAATACATGCGTATGCATCTTTCTCAACAGGAGCTTCTTGCTTTCTTATTGGATGGACTTCATGAAGATTTGAATCGTGTTAAATGTAAGCCTTATGTCGAAGCCAAGGATGGAGATGGTCGACCAGATGAAGAGGTTGCGGATGAGTATTGGCATTATCATCTGGCTCGCAACGATTCCGTCATTGTTGATTTGTGCCAAGTATGTACTCATCTCATTTTATGCAATTTTAGAATTGATTATTGACGCATATATGATTTGAAGAACATCATTGTTATAAAAACTTACTCCCTCTGTCTCACAATAAATGTCATTCTCAATTTTTAATGTAACTTTAATTATTATTTTTTCAATTGTATCATTCAATTATTACTATGTACACTACTTCCAAAACATTGATTCTACTTTGCATTTATGATAATGAAAGACACACCAATAGTTAAGAAGAATAATTTGGTAAAATGACTCTTCCGTTTCTTCTATTTATTGTATTCCTTAATATGTGTATAACAACCTTAATCGATACTTATTGTGAAATGAAAGGAATATTGTAGAATTTGTAATTTTGTGTGTCTAAATCAACCTTGTATTCATAATGCTGTTACAAATAAATACATTGAATGTCTAATTGATTAGCAATAATATGGGAATCTATACAATATAAGAATATTAAAAGGTTACTAATTCTGACACTCCACCTCTAGCAACAGAATATATGTCATATGCACTAAGCTTGTGACAAACGGATTCAATCAGAGCTCCTTTAAGAGACTTAGTAAATATATCAGCCAATTCATCATTCAAACCAACAAAATCAGTTACCATTTTTCTAGAAAGAACTTTATCTCTCACAAAGTGACAATCAATCTCTATCTGCTTAGTTCTTTTATGAAAGACCGTGTTGGAAGAAATATGTAGTGCAGCTTGGTTGTGACAAATTATAGCTTGGTTGTGATTTCATTGCTTTAGTTTGAGTTGTTGGAGTATTTTAGCCATGCGTGTTCCCAAGTTGTTGTTGCCGTAACACAATATTTTGCTTCTGCACTAGACCTTGCAACTATGTTATGCCTCTTCCGCTGCCATGAGATCAAGGCGGGAGATGCAACGGATGGGTCGGATGACCTAGAAAATGGGAAGTGGGGCCTCTCAGACATCCCCTGGCGAAAAATAGTGGCTGAAGAAGGTCTGATGCTCTTACGAGCTCTAACGTGTCAGAGAATGGGCAAAATACGCCAGAACACAATGAAAAAAAGACACAGCGGCAAAATACGCCAGAACACAATGAAAAAAAGACACAGCTGGTACTGATGGAAAACATTGCTCAAAACGAAGGTCTCTGGAAGAGCACAATGAAAAAAACGCTCAGTAACCCTAGGATAATATGACTACTGATACGATATAGAATTTGTAATTTCATGTCGAACTCAGATCACACAACCTTGTATTTATAATGGTGCTGCAAATAAATGCATTGAATGGCTAATTGATTAACACTTATTTGGGAATTTGTATAGTTTAGGAATATTAACAGGTTACTAATTCTAACACTTATAAAGGACATGCATGATTTATTTGGGACATTTATAAATGTAGTAAAAACAGTTACTTAAAGAGTTTAAACTAGTGTTTTAACTTTTAAACAATTGGCTGTAACTATGGTTGACAGGTTATTAACAAAAAGAATTCTGAGATATACAGACATTGTATTATTAGGACAGAATATTCAGTCATCTAATTTCTTAATACTTTATTTGAAGTTTCACATGTATTGTGTTAGATATCATATGATACAATTGAATTGCTTTTGAATTTATGGATTCTAAAATAGATATGAATTTATGATAGCAGTTAATTGTGTTAGAAGTTAGAAAAATAAGAAAACGTGCTAGATTTTTATTTCATTACAGAGTGCTCCATATCTGGCACCAGAAGACTGCTTTTTCTTTTTGGTAAAAATTAATTTGAGATTAACTTTGCTGTCTTATCACGTTCATGAGAAATATTTTGGTTACTTATTCTTCCTAATGGTAACTCTTTTTACCCTGTGGACCACATTCATCATTTTATGCAGGGCCAATATAAATCAACGTTAGTTTGTCCTGTTTGTAGGAAGGTCTCTGTGACATTTGATCCATTCATGTACTTATCATTACCTCTACCTTCGACAACAATGCGGACAATGACTTTAACTGTTGCTAGTAACACTGGTGATGTAATGTCTCAATTATCACCATATACAGTTTCTGTTCCAAAACATGGAAAATTTGAAGATCTGACACGTGCTCTTAGCATAGCATGCTCTTTGGGACCCGGTGAGACCTTATTAGTAGCTGAGGTATATATTTTCTAACTTATTTGTTTAAACTCAAATTCGAACTCAGTTCCCCTCTACTTTGAGTTTCTTTTTTGATTCATTTCAATCCTGTTAAAAACTATGATGTCTGAAGCTAGGCTCTGGTACAGGTATACAACAACTGCATCATACGTTTCCTTGAAGATCCAGCTGATTCACTATCATTGATCAGAGATGCTGACAAACTAGTTGCTTATAGATTTGCGAAAGATAATGGGGGCAGCCCTCTAGTTGTTTTTATACATCACCAGATGGAGGAGTAAGTCAATATGTTTCTGATGATAAGATTGTTTAAATCAGGATAGAGCTTTTTTGTTTTTGTTGTTGTGATACACACATAATAGTTGAACGTCATGCGTTAGTTTCTCTTGAACACTAAAAAATCAGTCTTAGATTACAATAGTTGAATAAGAATTACAAGCAAATTTTCTGGAAAGCAGCCGAACCTTTCAACTGAAAAAACAGTCGACACGTACAATGGAGTACTACTCTATTTACTAAAAGTTTACAACACTCAATAACGATCCTCCTCTATCCAATTAACAAACTAACTAATCTAAGTCTCTAACAACTATTGACTACTCTAATTTCCCTTTATTCTATATCTTAACATGTAAAGTGCAAATAATTACCTCAAACACATTGATTATCAACTGAATTTGACCAATGTCCATGAAACCTTGGAGAAAAAAAATTGAGCTGACCCAAACCATTTTAATTTTAATCTAGATGCAGTGTGATGGCTGAATTTTTAGTGTTGTGGCTTCTCATTATGATTAAATTTATGAAAACTAGGTGTGTCTAACTCTCTTACCTTTGGTGATAATATCTTGCTTTCAATGCAATTAAGTTGCCTGCAAAAGTCCAACAGTTGTACCCAATATATCTGAATTAAATTTTTCGTTGAAGAATGTATATATGCGATAGTCTAAATTTCGTCAAGCTTGTTTGATGTTTCTCCAACAATCCAGGACTTACATATTCTATTGCCCAAATCACTTCGCATTTAAACAATGAATAGAATAACGTTCAATGAGTTTATTTGATAGAATTTTGATTAAATATTTAATTCAATGTAAATTAGTTATATTAAAAAGCTTGTCCTATTAGGGAGACTTTATTTATGATGCTAATATAAGTTAGCATGTTTAATATGATTTCAATAGATTGAAACCTGATTATTATTATTTTTTTGTAGTTTTGGCTCGATCTCTACCATTTCATTTACTTGATCTATTTGTTCAAAATTGCTTATAGCAATGTCACTCTATTGGAATTCAATAGTTTTTGAGTTTTTTTTTCATGTCTTGCATACAAGGCCTTGAGATGTTCCACCCTTTCTCCTATTCTTTGTTATATTGAGGTTCTAAAACATGTTGGTAGAAAATGCAATGTCAAGCATGCCGTCTTATATTGAGGTTCTAAAACATAGAAATGCAATTTCAAGCACGCTGGCAGTCTTTTAGCATAATAAAAGCTGTGTCTCTAAAATTAATTTAACACATCTCCACAGATTCGGTAGAAGAGCAAAATAATTGACTGTACTAGCTTACATTCTCATACATGCTTTGCATGGACTCTTTTATGGTCATTTGTTATTTCCTTGCCTTGTAAAACTTGTGTTTGATTTAATTTTGTCAGGCAATCCATCTATGGAAAATTTGCTCCAAATTGGAAGGCGTTTGGAATTCCTGTTGTGGGTAGTCTTTGCAATATTGTAAATGGATCTGATCTCCGCGATCTGTATCTAAAGTGGTTCCATCCAATTCAAGATTCAATTGAAGAGGCCTTAGAAAATTGTGTTGTGTCTAAAGGAACTGAAGAAGTTGCAGAAATGGAAGGAGTTACAATTCCTAGTTCAGATGCCAATGTAAATGGATTAGATACGCCTTCAGATGGAGGAATGGAGTTTTACATAACAGATGATAAGGGGTCTGTCAAAAAATCCAAAATATTAATGAATGATCCACTTACAATAAATGGAGAGTTAAGGTTGCTGCATGTGCTTGTATGTTGGTCAGAAAAACAGATTAAGAAATATGACACACGGCTTTGCAGTTCATTGCCTGAGGTTTGCAAATCTGGCTTTTCAGCAAAGAGACCTCAAGAATCAGTTTCTCTGTATAAGTGCCTTGAAGCATTCTTGCAAGAAGAACCTCTTGGACCAGAAGATATGTGGTTAGTTACTGTGTTTATAGTATATAGAGAAGTACTTTTATCGGCATGCCTGTTACTTTCTATCTGGGAAATATTTTCACTGGATTACTATACATTCAAGCTTCAGCAAATGATTTTAGTTTCAGACGTACATGAGCACATCATTTATGTATTAGCATTTACGGACTCAACTCATTATGGCCATACATTTTCTTTTTAACTGCTATCAGTTGGACACTTGCTTCAAATCCTTAACAATGTCAATGAAAAAGTTTTCAGGGGCAGCTGCTTGTTTTGTAATTATCTAGATTTCAATTTTACTTTTATATGCAGATAAAGTTTAAATATAATTATTTTCTCTATATTTTCCTTTCTATTCTATTTCTATATTTTTAGACTGGATCTATTTTTTCCTAGTTTTAATCTTATAAACACTATGGTAGTAAAACATTCTAGCTAATCTTTGTTTTCTATCTGAAAAAATTGCTGTGTCAATACTTTATACACCTATTTCTGGTATTTTGTTTAATGTTCTATATATTAGGCTCATACACTTGGAACATGCCCATTTGTATCTATAAGTTACTTATCTTTCAGCCTTACTAGTATCTAAGGTGCAGTTTTCTGTAATGCTAGGTATTGTCCTGGATGTAAAAATCATCGTCAAGCTAGTAAGAAGTTAGACCTTTGGAGACTTCCTGAAATTTTGGTCATTCATCTCAAGAGGTTTCAATATAGTCGATTCATGAAAAACAAGCTGGAGACATATGTTGACTTCCCTGTAGATAATCTTGATCTTTCAGCTTATATTACCCATGGGAACCAGAAGTCTTATCATTACACACTTTATGCTATCAGCAATCATTTTGGAAGCATGGGGGGTGGTCATTATACTGCATTTGTACATGTAAGCGCTGTTGACTTTTTTTAAATATATTTTCCTTTTTGTTTTTAAGTATGTAATATAGTATGGGTTATAAATATGAGAAATCAATAGAACACACTGAAGTCCTGGAAGCATTATTTTTTCCTTTATTATGGATTAAATTTTATGCCTCTATCGTTAGGCTTTTTCACCAAAGAGGGTGAAAATTGATATTTTATGGTTGACATAACTATGATCTCAACACAATTTTATAAGGTTTTTATTATATATAAAAATTAATATAAAACAATTCTTTCAGCAATTGTTACTATTCTTCCTAATTGTTTTCTTCTTTTGCGTCTGTGTAGCATGGTGGTGATCAATGGTATGACTTTGATGATAGCCGTGTCTATCCCATCAGCAAGGAGAAGATAAAGTCTTCAGCTGCCTATGTTCTTTTCTACAGAAGAGTTTTTGAAGTATTGACATAACGAGAGAGTAGCATATAGTTCGAACAGCCAATTGAAACTATATACCATTTGTTAACATTATTGCCATCACAGTCTTACAAGTGTACAGAGGGCGAACACTGGTGCAAAGATAAGATTACTGCCCTATGACTGGGTTATCAGAGGATCTAGTTACAGAAATACTTTCTTCTCATGCAGTTAAGATTGTTTACATCTGACCCTCTTCAAACCCCACAATGGTCGGTTTATGTGCACTGGACTGCCCCTGTTTTTTAGTCTTCTTACAAGTATACTTGGCAAGGTAACATTCTTTTGTCATTCACTCTTAAAGTTTAGACTAGTTGGAGTTTCACCAGGGAAATGATGACTTTAAAACTTAGGGCAGTATACTAAGGAGGACTTTAACATAGTAAAAACTAAGGAGGTGAGGGACATACCTGCTGGGTCAAAGCATATTGTTTACTGATGTTTTAACCATGTAAAGAGAATTTATGTTTCGGAGAGTGGACCGAATCCTGTTAATTCATATTTCTTCTATTTTATTTTTTGTTCCCATTTTGTTCTTTAGCTTCCATAAACAATTTTGAATTCATTGATAGTTTTTTTAGGGAATTCATTGATAGTTAGTTAAAACTTTTGTAGTTAAATCAGGATGTTGTGAACATTTTGAATTTTTTATTCTTTTATGGTTAATCAGAATGTGGGGTGTTTGTAATCCACATATTTCTTGGAAAGAAAATTTGTTTAAATGGGCTTTGGTATTTTCTTGCAAGAGTTCAAATTTCATGATCCATCTTAATTGAGTACAAGTATGATATCTATTCTGTGTTTTTCTTTCTTCCTGAATTCGAAAAACTACGTTCCTGGACTAAAGTTGTACCTTTCCCTAAAAATGTAGTTGTACCTCATTCAAATTTTTGTAACCAAGATACGTGCTCTCCCAAGATACGTGCTCTCCATATGAGTGCACATATAAGAAAGAAAAGAGTGTAGTGCGATACTTCTTGTCCTTGGTGTGGTGCTCTGACCCAACCAACTAGCATCTCTTTTTGAATGTCCTAAGAGTGTATGGCAATACCTAAGCATCTGGAGTTTAATTCATAACACCATGCAACCAGTTGAGTCTCCCAAATAGCTGATGTTCATACTGCTGGACTGGCTAGATGATTTAGAGGTGTGTCGATGGTAAATGACCATTTGGAGCTTATGGGGAAATGGAAACATAATGGTTTGGGAGGGCATTACTGAGCGACCTGCTGCCATCGTTGATTGTGACCTAGCTTTATTGGATGATTGGAGACTTGTGCGTACCAGTTCTGACTCGATTCAGTGTAATTCTAGTAGACCCATAACTGTGTCATGGTCAAAACCTCCAAAAAGATTCATCAAGTGTAATATTGATGCTTTTTTCTCTGTGCAATTAAGTATGGTTGGTATTGGGTTGTGTCTTTGCATTGAGTTTGGGTTATCATGGAAACTAGAATAAAGTGGATAAAATCGCTTCTTGAAGTCAGGTTGGGTGAAGCATATGGTATTCCCTGTGCAATCAAATGAGTGATCGGATCTCCATATTCATAGATTATTTTGCAGTTAGATTTAAAATTAGTCATTGATAGCATCCATTGTGTTGTTGAGGATCTCTCGCGTTTCGGTATCATAATTCATGAATGTAAGGAGTTACGGTATCATAATTCATGAATGTAAGGAGTTACTTTTGATCTCTTTGTTTCAACTCACAGGTAGAGTTATCAGTCATATCTTATGCTAGTCCTCGATCATTTATTGATATTCCAACATATATTAAAGTTTTAATGATTAATGAAATGCATTAAGTTCGTTTCTGTAAAAAAAAAAAGACCATCAATAGTGTTGGTCTTAGACAAATAAATAGTCTACCATTGTGGGCTAAAAGAACATACATATAAAACAATCAATACATAGAAACCAAGTGTGCGAATGTGATGGACGGTGCAAACGGCTCATAGACGGTGTTTTCATCTATAAGTTACGTTAAGAAATTTTGCCGGAATTTGAGTAAAACACAATTTCATTGTTCTTTTAGAAGTAGAAGTCTACGTTTTATTTTTATTTTTATTTTCAAAACTAAGATAATGATTGATAAGTGTTACTTAAATAAAACATTACAATAAATAAATAATTAATTAAAATTTGAGACACATTTATTTCTTTTCAATTAACTTACATGTTAATTTGAAACTGTTTCTGGAATTTCCAATTATTTTAAAATACTGATTTACATTAGATCATATATTAAGGTGGTCCGCGCCATACAATGCAAACAAATGATAAAGACTATTTGGTTTGGTCTTGGAAGGAATCTCTTGTTGTTTGGGTCGAATATGGTCCTACTGAAAATTTGGCAACGGCGTAACTAAGTGACAGTCCGAATTGGTTCAGAGATATTAATTTATTGTTTTCTGCAACGAAAGATAATAAAGTCAAGTCACCCATCTATCTAGCTGCTATCTTTCTTTCAAACAAGATCCAAGCCGCACATGCATCCCACCTACTCATCTGATTTGACGTTTCAGATTCTGTACTTTTAACCTCATCCCATCTTACATTTGTTCCATCACTGTCTTCTCCTTCATACATTGCCCAATGCCCATACTCCCTCATCATCTTGAAAATCGAAAATTATATTATTTTAAAACAAAATTTTAATATTAAAGTTATATTCATTTTAAAACGAGTAAATTATAATTAATTAAAACGTTATTAAGATTTTGACAAAAAAAAAAAAACTGTCATTAGTTATTTTGAGGTTTCTTTTGAGGGATTTAAATTTCCTCCATTGAAATTTTTATCAATAAATTGACATCTCTAGACATATTAAATTTATGTTTAAATATAAATCTTACTCAAAAAATATTTTTCCTTAATATAATTAAAATTATTAGATATGTATATTATTTAAAAAAAATAATCAATTAATTGAATATCTTTTGCTAACTAAAAATTAATTAAAATGTAATTTAGAATATCAATACTAAAAATGGACCAATTTAATATACAATCTAGTTTTGTTAATACATGTGAATTCATCCAAAGTTGTTTAGAATAGCTAGGGACGGATATATTCAGAAAAAACAAAAGAATAGGGAACCAATATAGTTATGTTGATATTAAGGTGCTTAGTTAATTTTGTTTTGGCTATTTTAAATTAATCAAAGATCGAAAATATCTAACTATCATAGCAAGATAATATTGCCACGCGCAAATACATACTTTTCTCCTATATTTATTCGCTTATTAGATTATTTCACTTATTTGATGTATTTGTCATTTTTATAAATTTAAATGAGAAGATATTAAATATAGAGTGTTCTTTATAATATTAATTAGTTGACATAATTGGAAAATTATAATTAAAGTCATCTTTAAAATTAAAAAAGTAAATTATTTTAAAATAATTTTATATAAATAAATAAATTATTGTTGAAGAGAAAAAGTATATAAGAATTATAATGGTATCTAAAAGTCAAGTTCAACCATGCAGTGCAAAAATGCAGTAATGGCACTTTCAGAGTTGATGAGTGGATTCAACCCTCCAATGAAGGCTTTTTTTTTAGTATTTATATTAATAGTATCGACATTAATTTATATTAATAAATATTATTGATGAAATATGGATAAGAGACACACACACACATATATATATATATATATATATATATATATATATATATATATATATATATATATATATATACTTATATATATATTTAATAATATTTTTAATTATATAATTTAAACAAATATTATTTTATAAAACAATGTTTATATATATTCAATTAGATTTAAATTTTAGACAAAAAATTATAATTTAGTAAAGAAAAGAAAGAAAAAAAAAAGAGATGAAAAATTATTGGACTGTATCATTTGATAGAAAAAGAAAATAATATTGAGGTAAACTGATAGAAAATATTTGTGGAGCTCGCCTCAACATATTCTACCCCAATGTGAAGAAAATCGAGGGGGAAATTGAATTTTTTCGAACAAGTTTATCCAATTATACATACATATATTATAGTAATAAATAATTATTTATATAAAAAAAATATTTATAAAATATGTATATTAAAATTAAATAAATTTTTAATTTCTATAAAATTTGACATTTTGGTTTTAGTCTTTTTTAAAAACAATCACATTTTTTAGTCATACAAAATTATTATGCAATTTGTAAACAATTTTAGTCTCTCTTAAAATATTAATATATATATTTTTGAATATTTATTCGTTTGCATATGTGCTTTCAACACTATAAAAGTTCTTCAACAAAAATGGAATTCAATTTGATTTTTAGCTCCATATTTTAAAGACTTTTATCTTGAACACAAACATTTAAAAAAATTCATATTTAGTTCATCACAGGTTAAAAAATTCTAAACATATGTGAATCACTTTTAATAATGACCTAAATATGGTTGTAAAAAATCATTCAAAAATTTAAAAGTTAAAAGATGTTTCGTTTCAACAAAGACTAAAACAGTTTATATAATAATTTTGTTGAGACTAAAAGATGTGATTTTTTTTCCAGAGATTAAAAACTTCTTTAGCTATTTATATTATTATACTGAAAATATAAATATGTGTTTGTTTTTTATTTTAATTACAAAAATACAAGTGCAACATATATTATTTTAACTTTATTTTAGGTGTTTTTAAAAATTTATATAAAACAATGCATAAATGTGTATATTAATGGTAGATAAATGTTAACTCGATCACCTAGCCGACTTAAAGGTGAGACCAACAACACACACGGTCATCTTAAACCTCCAAAAAAACTGATATTTATATTTAATACAAAATCTTCGTGTGATCATATCGTCAATGCTTGATCCTTGTTCTATTAATTTTAAAATCAAATCCATAAAATCTTATAAAAAATATATATGAAAAGAATTAACTTTATTATTAATTATAAAAAAAATGAAAAAAATTATACTAATTTAAGAAATACTTTTGTATTATAAAAAATTTAAACAAAACCAAGTAATTTTACAAAATTAATATTTTAGACTTTAAAAATGACTCATTAAAATTAATTTTCGACCTTGTTTGATCATAAATATGGTAGATAATTGAAATTTGTTTGATTGTGTTCCAATCTAAGTCCAGTTGTGCGTGCCTTAAATCAAGGATCCAATATGAAAATACTTTGGCAGCCATGACCCCATTAGATTTAGGGCATCCCTAAATAGTGGGATGTTTGTTATGGCATGCGCGTTTTAACCATATTGAGTCCACTCATATAACACTGTTAAACATATGTCATGTCAACATTACTGAAAAGAAGATCATAGCTTTATTAATTTTATTTCATTTCATTTCATGTAGTCTTGGGAACAAGAAACTCATATATACTTAGTCAAATAAATAAGAAACTCATATTATGTACCAATACCAGCCATTTGATATATTATGTCAAGCTGCACAATGATTTGATCATGGGGGTATCCAATTGATAATTTCAAAAAAAATTAAAAACTCATCTCGTTTATTAGAAAAAAGTGGACAACCCCTGTACTTTCTTCAATGATATTTTGGTTGATAAAACAATTGCACAGTGGACCATTGTCCTAACTTTTTGCTACCTTAATTAAACTCTTTAAAAGGCTCTCATTAACAAGGATAAATAATTAATGTGATGGAACACAAGTTTTCGTCTTAATTTTCCAATTATTACATAAATTCATCCTAACCATGATGTAATCTAAAATAGACCAACTTACTGAACTATAAGTATTTTCAAAATCTAATTTTGAAAAAAATGTTTGGATTTATTTGCTAAATTAATCCAACAACTTATTAATAACCTATGTAGTATAGACACTTTTAATCACGTGTTCCAATATTAACACATGTTATCAATGAGGTAAGAATCTAATTTGAGAGAAAATATTACGAACTCAGCTGACTAGAAAATTGTTATTTAATAATCCAAAATAAATAATCTTCATAGATCGAGTTAGACACGGAACCCTTAAAATTATTAAATTTGTGACCAATTTAAAAAATAATTTATTATTAACTGAAAAAATTAATCTCTAAATAATTTTTTTAATTTAAATACAAAATATTACAGATGTTAGATATATTTAGACACCGAAAAAATGGTTAAGATGAATTTAAACGATCACACTTTCAGCCGTTCACTAAATTGTAAAAACTATTTTTTATTTGAATAGTGATATTATAAGGGATGCATACTTGGCACAATTAAAACCAAACATTTAAATTTTCAAATCAGCTATGTATAGTTAGTGAGTCTTTTTGTTGACGAATTTTATTGGGTGACTCTTCATAATAAGGTTTTTTTTAGGATAAATAGCATTGCTTTTTTTACTTAGGCATACTTTCCCCCAAGTTTTCATGTGCAAATCCCACATTAAATGGTAATGACCTATATATAAAAAAAATGTTATAAATGGAAGACACATATCTTTTTTCTTAAAAGATAAAAAACATTAAAAAAACCTTGTGGTCTGAGAATGTGACAGGTGAAGGCATGCATGCATCACCTGCGTTCACTGCATTAACTAAATTATTTAACCCACTGTTTCCGGGAAGAAGAAGAAGAAGAAAATAATGGTATTTATTGGAAAAGAAAAACGATTACATAAATGTTAATATTAAAAAGATAAAATTTATTATTATTATTGTAGTCATATATTATTTATAAATTAGTCGTTTTAATTTAGATATTAAATTTTATTATATATATTTATTACATAAAACATTTTTTTATTTAATCGATACAAAAATTATATATATTTTCTTCTATTACAATATTACATACTTAACATCAATATTTTACTTATAATAATAATTAATTAAAGAAAAAAATTGTTACCCCAAAAGGAAAGAAATTGAAAAAACACGATGGGTAAAAATTGTCCCTCAACGCGAAGCACCGTATACACCAAAAATGGTCAATCGGTAAGCATCTAAAAGATGAAAAGCACTGTTGTGTTCATTATGACAAAAGAAAGTACTACTCTTCATTGTTCAAGTGTGGTCCTATTCGAAGATCACAACTTCGCATGGTTTAGATTCATCTTTAAGAAAGTTTTTTTTTTTCTTCTAAAATATAAATCTTTTTCCCATTAACTTAAGGATAAATTAGATCATAAGTTGCATTTAATTGTCCTTTCATATATATAAACATACCAAAGCTATATTTTACGATAACTAAGTCTGATTTGATAACAACGTTGTCTATCTCTAAATAGCAATTCAGTCTAATATATTTTTTTTCATCTTGAATTGATTTTTTAATTTAATTTTAAATAATGAATTAATCTTTTATATCTTAATATGTTAATAATATAATCATTTTTTTTATACAGAAATTCATAAAATTCATCATCATCTTCAAACAAAACTCATGAAATTAATTATCATCTTCAACAAAATTTAAATTTTCATCAAATTCATACTTCAAATATTTAAATAAACTCACATTTTTATCTCTAATAAAAACAACAACATCAAATTCATCAAATAAAGAACTCACATTTGATGTTAGTGAAAGATAGAAAGAAGAAGAGTATATTCTCTTGTTGATTTGAGGATTAAATCTTAAAGTGAGAATAAATAAACTAAGTAATTCGGCTGAAGTGGTCAATCAACTTCAATAATTATTTTTGATAAAGGTTTAGTTACCTCTTTGCTGAACTCTAGATTACTATAGTCATATTCTTCTAGGAAACAGAGAGTTAAAATAAAAAATTTAATAAAATAAAGATAAAATAACTAATAAATAAGATGTAAAATAATAATAAATAAATCAATAGAAAAGATAATTATGGAAACAAAAAAGTAATAAAATTTATTAGCTCTCATATGAATGAATGATAAATTTGAAAAACAATATATATGAATGAAATATTAATAAATTTAAAATATTATCATTTTTTTTTAATTCTTGTAATGTAATTTAAGAGTAGTAATATATTATATATGATACTATTTGTCCCTTTTTATAAACATTATTTGACAATTTCACATATTTAAAAAAATTAGAGAGTATATTAAATTTAGTCTTGTTGTTCCAAAATTGTCATTCACTTAATTAATATTTTATTAAAAAATAAACTAATATAGTAAAAAAGTCTTATAACTAAAGGTCAATTGAAATATGTTAATAATGATTTAAAAGACACATATATATTAAGCTTGATAATGTTTACTCAACAAGTGCCTAAATTCAGATTAAAAAAAACAAGTGCCTACGTTCAACATAATAATTAAAACAATCACAAGAATAGCAATTATTATAGAAAAGGGAAATACATAATACTATTAAAAAAAACTAAACAAGGGCTAGAGTACTCTCCCATGCAGTTGTGTGAATGGGAAATTTGATCAACCTCATTTTTTTACGTCAAGCATAGAAAAAAAACCAACTGATTGATAATCATATATGGAATTAAATCCATTTTATATGTATCATCAATAGAATCCATTAGACTTTTGAGTAGCGTCCCCAACCCCATGGTCCAACTTTGCTTGTTTGCTTCCATCCAACTTTAACCCAAAGTGAATGTGAGGAAAATGTGCCCACTGCATGCATATATAATTATACATATTCATATTAAACGAGACAATCAGCTGGCAACAAAATTGGTGGTACCAAAATTTATATAAAAAAATTAAAATAATTCAGTGGTACCAAAGGATTTATACTAGTACAATATCTAGCAGTTGCAATTTCAACTATATATAGATTCAAGGGGAACAGGATTTATAAATGCAGCAAATTGGGTACCCAAAAATTTTGCTATTTTTTTTTTTAATTATAGTGGTGTTTTTTTTAATGAGAAATTATATATATAGATTAAAAAGGGAATACAAAAGGTGCTCCAACCTCAATACAAAAAAGAAACAAGAGCTATGAAAAAAAGCTAACAACAAAAGAGATACAAATAAACTAATCTGAAGATTAGAACAAAAACTCCAACCTAAATAACAAAAAAATAATAATTATTATAGTGGTGATTTCAATTACCAATTTAATATCAAAAAAGTAAAATAAAATTATCAACAACAAATTAAAATATCACCTATATATGGCCAACAAATTAATAATGTTGTTAATTTTTTTTAAAAGTCAATTATTAGTTCTATTCTTGTTCAAATATTAATAATATTTTTTTTACTTTAAATATTAGTAATGTATTATTAATTGAATTTTATCTTTCTTTTATCACTTTACTTTTTAACTTTGACCTCAACCCCAAAGTCAGTTTTATAACCATAATGAAATTCAAATTAAACATTCTAACTGCATAGGTGTTAAATATATAAAGGAAAAGCATTAACATAACCGTTAAGCATGACACACAAAAATTTAAAAGTATGGTCCAAAAAATCTAGGGGCATTATATTGAAAAGGTGACATTTGCAAGATAAATTAATTCATAGACGAAAAATATAAATTTTACCTTTAAATTCATCACTAAATTTAGTCATATAGGTATTCGAGAGAGATTTTATTTTTGTATTGCTAATTTTCGACACTAATTCTAATTTTTGAATTAATGGAACGAGAACTTTGGACTCATAATATTGTTAGATATACATATTTTATTAATTAATTATTTTTTTACAATGTATCAAAATGTCATTTTTAAGGTAAAAATGAGAGTTGTGTATTTTATTATGTTCACTGTATTTTTATAGGCAAATTAATTAAAAAGATTAGATAAATTTAAGGTCTAAATTGCTTAATTAATTGTATGTAAGATCTAATTCAACTAATAAAATATTAAAATTATTACGCTAAATATCATATTTCAAGTTCAAACATGGCACCTCGCAATTATCTGGTGCAAGATTTTTTGCTTAATTGCTTTGTCATGTAGTGCAAACCATGGTTTGATAATTTTGTCAAAAAAATTCTTAGCTTTACATGCACGTTTGCATTTATCACCGGTATTTCTTAAATAAGAATAACCTTTTTTATAGGTAGAAGTTGAAGGATATGATTAGTTGCCTTTTATACACTCCAAGTTCAATATGAACCTTCAGCCTCGAAGAAGGAGCTACTTGGTTTTCTTTGGTAAAGTTTCTACAATAATTCTAGAAATATATTTTGTGTAAACGACAAAATTGTCTCTTATTGTGTAATCCACACATGTGATGGGAAAAAAATAGATATAACACTTTCATGCAATCATATGCCAGAATGCATATATGCTTAAAACAGATGGGAAAATAATTTAAGGTTAAACTTACGTTTTTGGCTGCTGTGCTGAATGCTTCTCTATGGCTGATATCTGGATTACTAGCCTTAATTCTTTGTATTTCCTCCCTGGAACCAAGAGATAGAAGTCTCTTAATTATTTAGTATATTGTCTAATAAAATATATAGAACTCATATTTTCAATTACTTTTTAGAAGTAAATTAAAAAAAATAAATAAAAATCAACTGACTTTCAACTACGACTTCTTTTATGTAATTTTCTTGCTTCACACATAATAAGAAATCAATTATCATTACTAAAATATATTTTTAATAATAATTATCATATTAAATTTGCATTGAATCTATGCACTCATGTTATAAAATAAAAGATTAATAAGAGTGTTTTTGGAACAATATTTTTTTAGATAAGCAAAGAAATTAATTTTATTAAAACAAGGGGTAGTCTCACCCTTTAAAACAATAATATTAAATAACGTTGAATTTAATAACTTTTATTTATATTTGAGATGAAAAAATTATGATAATTTTTGTTTAAATAAAGTCGGAGGGAGTACTACATTGTTAGATACTGTATCGTGAAGTGTTTTAAAAAATTGTCATTTTCCAATTATCTGTGGTTATATAGTCCAAAGTAGTAAAAAATTATAGTTTAAAATGTTTTTCTCCTTTATATAGTGCTCTATTTCAATACTTATTTTGCTTGTTTTTCTATAAAATCCTTATCTCTACTTCTATCATCTTTAATCCATGGGATTTGTGATTAGTTTAGTATAAGATCATACTAGTATATATATTCCATGTACTCATAACATTAACAATATTAATAAAAATAAAGATACGATAAAAAAAATTTTAATTTTTGAAAAATTCATATAACAAGGATTTAAATTTGTAGTATATAATTGTTTATATTTGTAACTAATAATCGGATTTTATTTGAACATGTTCATGAATAATTATTCTCATTAGATTTGCAATTGAACTAGTTTTAGAGCATTACTCATATAATATGTTGATCTTAGAATTGTAAATTGGAAATATTACTTACTTAATGAACCGATTATAAGCAGAAGGAACACGTTGTCTCTTCTCCGGAGCTGTGCAAATTAACAAACAAACAATTTAAATTTACACATATTAACAATAAAAATAAAATATGATTTTGTTTTGTATTTTAGAAATACATACGATTTCCTAACAACGACCAAAGTAGGGAGGGTTTGGAATTTCTAACAATAGGCCCATTAGTTGGACGGACTAATGGCATAATAGGGCAATTTAAAAATGATTTGTTAAATGAATGAATGAATGAATATGCACATGCATATTGGTGTACTTGTAGTGTTCTAGGGCACAACATGATTGCAATGAATTAAGGATGGGTTAATTTTGTTATGTAATGTCACCATCTAGTTGGGGACAGTTAAATGATGATGTGAATAAAATAGGTCAATTTTGGGTAGTTTTGTACCCAAAGAAACTGGATAGTGAGAGAGATGAACGCCCACTCTTATGAAAAATCTGTGTTCTTAGGACATGTGGCCAGCCTCATCAATCATGACCACCTTCTTCTGCTCCCTTACATTACATTCATTTACTTCTGCCAGTTGTGGAGTAACTAGTCTCAGTCTTTTTGTCCTTCAATTCTATCAGATAATGCTTTCTCACCTTCTAACTATATTTCCTCACTTTATGTCCTACTTAGCTCTTCCTCATTCTTCTTAATCATAATTTCTATTTCACTACTTTTTCTATTATATATCCACCTATACCCAAAACAATTGTTATTTCTTTCAATTATGCTATGCTATACTGTTATATAATATAAATTTCTTATTTTAGTCTCTAATTAATATCTTAACAAGTTTTTAGTATTTTCATATACTTTATAGACTAATTTGGAGAGAGAGTGATATCTTAGTGACTAATTAAGAGGATTCAGATTGAGTGCAGTCGGTAAATAGAGCGTGTGATGAGTGTAACTCACGGCGAATGGGAGGAGTTCTAGGTTGCTCATGAGCTACTGTCTCAAACGCTTTGCATTTTGAAGATGATGATCCTACTTCCCTTCTGCTTGTTTCTTGATGACAGCTTAAGAGTTGCTGTTTCTGTCATTTCATCATTGACAACAAATTAAAACAGATAATTAATAACAACCGCACTCTATCTAAACATTTTTCTGATATCATTTATGGTTATATTTCATTCAAAATATATTGATTGAATTGTGCAGAAATGAAAAAGAATCTTAAAATGGAAAATACCTGAGGGTGATCTTGTTGAGGTGGAAAAGATTGAAGTGATGCTCCCATGTTAACTGAAAGCAAATTAGCACAATGCCCGCATCTAACTGTCACTATAGTCAGCAAGCTGCTGCATGGAACACTAACCTGCATATATAATAATAAAATTAAAATTCAATTTCACTATATAGCTTAGATCTAACTCTAATTACCCCTTTCAAATCATTAATACGAGGAACAGGAAAGAAAGCTACTTAGCCTATATAGTCACATCTCTATCTTCAAAATTGGGATTCTAAATGCCTTAAATTCTGTGTATTACATACAAAACATTTATGTTTGCTTATCAAATAAAACAAAAAATATTAATGTTTGTTATCACATTCCAAAGGTGTTTTCCATTGGAAGCTAAAAATATGCATTATTTATAAATTGCATTTAACATATACTCCTTTTGCCTTTAAATATATATAAATAAGTAATTGAGAAAACAGAAGAGGACAAATAAGGTTGTGAGAGAGAGAGAGAGTTTTGATTTTATGGGGTGTAGTGTAGAATACATAACAAAGGCACTGTAGAGGTATAGGAAGAAGTGTGCATGTGCAGTATATTGAATGAATATTATAGCAGGAATTGGAAGCATAGGATAGGACCTGACATATTATTGACATTGGTTTTTTTTTTTTTTTACTTAAAAAAAAAATTTAAAATTTAAAATTAAAAGTTAGCACTCTCACAATGGTGCGCATCACTTTTCAAATTGCTGACACTGCAAGGCAAATATGATAAAAGATAGAAATTGTGTGAAGAGAGAGTGTGTTGAAAATGACATGACTGGAACAGAAAAACAGATATCAAATATATGAATAAAGAAAAGTTTGCAGATTGATTGATTCATCATAATCATGAATCAAACATTCAATTTTTACTTACTGCTTCATATCAATCTCCATTTTCATAAACAAGAGAAACAAAGACACTCCTTTCTTAAAAGGAGTAATTCAACAGAGATATTATCATGAAAGAAAAAAAATTAAGATAAAAGAGAGAAAACAAGTTTTCTGGATTTGTCTTCACTTGATGATTAATTAATATTTATAAGTTTTTATTATTATACAAAAGAGACGAAACTGTTAATAAATTAAACTTGATTCAAAGAAAAATGACCCTTCACTGCCAAATCATGATGAACAGAATACCCAACTTTGACAGACATCATCACTCAAATATCAGAGAAAAGTGATTTCCATTCAAATTTAATTGTAAATAAATATAAAATATATGATAATTTTGGCATATGAGATCACATGATATTATTTATTATCCTGAAAAATAATAAAAATAAACATAAGAAGAGAAAGGGCTCTATATATGTTTGAAGAACCCTAATACCTGTTTGTGACTTATGAGTAGCCCTACCTATTCATATATCCCTCAAATTATGCATTTTTTTTTTCTGAACATTTTCAAATTACTTCATTCAATCTCATCAAATTTCTTTATTACCCCTCAAAATTAAGAGATATATATACATATATATATGTGCCTCACTTTCTCAATGAAAAATATCCACAAATTTTTTTACAGGAATTAACTGGGTTTCAAAATCACTTTTCTTCTGCTATTAGGTTGAACTTATCACTTTAAAATTAACAAAATCTAGTTGCACTTTCTCATAAAATATAAAGTAAGACTCAAATTCTTGATCTTATGTTAAATTCAACAACTCCACATACTCATTTATTTTTGCTTTTTTTATGATTTTTTTTTTCTTCTTTCAGAAATATAAAAAACCAACACAAATTAGATGATGAAAAGACATGACAAGGTTAATAAAAAAAAAAAGAGAGAATTGAAAATTGTACCGCAAGAGTGGTGTTGCAGAAGTTGCAGTGAACATAACAAACACGTTCATTTGCCATCATTTCCATTGACATTTTTTTTATAATAAATTTGTTGTTTGTGCTTAGTAGACTTATAAGCAGAGATCAGAGAAGAGAATTTCCTTGACTGAAATAATAAATTGAACAAGCTAGATCAAGGATTTATAGAATAGCAAGAAGAATATATAATATTAAGATAGAGAATCATATATATGAAGATTAAATAGAAAAACTTAGATAAAATTATATTTAATGGAAAGATAGAGAGAGAAAGAGAGAGGATGTGTACAAAAATGTGAATGGTTAGGATGGGACTAGTCTGGTCGGGGAAAACAAGTAGAGTGAAATTATAAATGGTTTTGAATTAAATTTTTATATACACCATCATTATAGAAAGTTTTATTTTTAATTTATACTATCATTTAATTACTATTTGATTTTTATTTTAACTAACTTTAAAATTATGTATATGAATATTTGACAATGTAATTTTTTTTATACTAACGATATGAGAATTAAACTATTTTTTTATTAATGAATTAAAATTATTAAAAATATTTAATATTTAAATATATCTTAAAATATTTTTGATATTTGGTTGGATATGGGTCCACAAAAATAAATCAACTCAAAATTTGGCATATGTTGCGGTCCAGAGACTTCACAATAATTTCAAAGTTATATATATATAATTTACTGATAGGGTGAGAGAAATATGAAAATGAAAATAATTGAATTAGTAATAGGAGTATAGAAATTGTGTGCGCGTGATAAAAAGAAGAGAGTGGGGAAAGGAAAAGAAGAGTTACGATGATTGAGAAAATGAGTGGGTGGGAGTGAGCAATCTTAGTGGCTATAGCTTTCTGTGTAGCGGACGAGGGGGGCGAGCAAGGTAGATAGATATTAATGCTCAGAATGTTTAGGGATTCACACTTCACACACTCACTACCTATTAACTACTAACCAAGTTTATCAAACTTTCTTTCGGACTTCAAAGACTACCTTCAAAAGATTAAGGGGAGTTAACATAGCAAAATATTTTACCTTATTTAAGACACGTTTAATTTCTTTACTTACTTCTACACTCTAGTACTTGTGAAAATAATCAAATTTAAATAAATACATATTTCTTTCTTTTAGTTTAAGTGTCTTCACGATTATAGTAAAATAGTAATGAAAATTAAGTGTTTATTATTAATATATTTTTAATTGACATTGTTATTTTTAAGAATGATTTCTAAAAAAGGGATTATACATAGGAGAATTAATGATTATTACTTTTAACTTGTAAGTGATACATATTACGTTGTCCGGATAGTTTTTTTTTTTTTTTTTGAATTTTTTTTAAATTTGTAACAATAAATATTTTTACTTTTAATTTTGAGGTTATTATAGAAAAGATGGAAAGGTTTTGAAGATTTTCTTTTTACTAAGACCTCTAAAATCATCTCTCAAAGTTTCTCATTTAAGGTATTTTGTATTATGAAGCAAAAAAGTTCCATTTATTGAATCTTCCTTTCATTTTTTCTTTTCGGTTGTCTAAATTCTTCCTCCCTCCAAAATTCTCAAATGAAATCTAAATAGTATATAACAAAGAATTTGAACTCATACTAAAATATATAAAATGTGAGTGTGTTTAACATGGACCTCTCAAAAAATGGTTCAAGGGTGGAACTCTTACTATTTTTAGTAAATACTAAATTTTATAATAATAAAAAATAAGAGCAAATATAATATTTTATTAAAAATAGCAAGGTCTATTATTGGACGAGGACTATATTAGACGAACTCAAAATATTAGGGGGCATTAATTCCTCAAATAGATTGTAGGCAAAATTATGCATAAAGACTTTAAGTTTGACCAATTTTCAAATTCTTTAAATTTTTTGCTTGAAATGTCTTTTAAATATCAAAATATAGATTTTTTATTTTATTTTAATTTATGTTTTAAAAAATTAACACAAGTGTTAAACATTGATGTGTTATTAACATTGCTGATGTGACAAACATATTGATTCTTTAAGTTACTTTTCTTCTCATAGTGATCGTTTAAGTTTTTTTTTTCTTTCATATTGATCATTTAAGTTCAAAATAAAAATTCTTGTAGCACTCTTCCTCTTCTTATTTTAACGATGGAGGTGTTTATTAAAGAAGCGATATAATTTTTTATTTTTAAATAACCTTAAATTTTATTTAGAGATTTTATGTTTAGATGAGGATAATGAAAAAGAGGAAGAAATACAGGAGAAAATAATTATTTATGACTTAAGGACAAATATGAAAAAGAAAACTTAAAAGACTAATATAGAAAGAAAAAACATAAAAGATCAATATGAGTAGAAAAAATGTAAAATGACCAAAGTTAGACCAATTTGTTGATTTAGATTGTCATCTCATAGTCTTGTTAGTAACATAATTTATCATAAATTCAAAAAGAAAATTACAACTTGCACATTTTGATATTAAGAGGATTTATTTTTAAAAAAAACTTAAAAGACTGAATTAAATTTAAAACGGTTGATTAAGAATATTGAATTTATAAAGAAATGCAAGAATGTGAGAAAAAAGTATAGGCGTAAGAAATAAAGTTTATGAGAATCAGACATATATGTTTAAAATTGAAAAAATGCATCTTGCGTTCTTTTATGTAACACGATAGTGACATATTAATTTTTTATATATATATTTTTCTGTAACAATTAAATTATTTAATTTACAAAATATTTGCACTATTATATTAAAAAAAATGCATGTGACTGTTATGGGATTGGATATGCGATATGGTACTTTTAAATAGTTTTTTTATTGAATAAATTTTTTTTAAAATAATTTTTTATTAAAAAAATATTGAAGAACTCTATAATATTAATTCATCTTCTTTATCATAAACCCATATATGTAATCAAATTTTCAAAATAAAATCTAAAACTTCAAACTCAACAAAATAAAAAAATAAAAAAAGCGGGATCCAATTCTATAAGCATAAAAGAATTAAAAATTCCAATAACCGGGAGAAAGAAAAGGTGGAAATGAATGAAAATTTTCAAAAATTGCTCTATTTATATTCCTCTCATTTTTAATTGTCTCAAAAAAATTCAACCCTCTTACTCTTTTCACCAATATGCAATTTTTCAAACTATAGTAAGTTGACCCACTTGTTGTTTTTCAAACTATTGGCCGTAAGGAACATATTGAAAATTGGTTTTAGTTTATGTGTTTGATTTCCAACCTTTTCTATCAAAGATTGAACCTTATGTACGGGAGGGAAGTGAAAATATGGTGGTGAGCTTGTTGTGTTGTTTTTGTGCAAATATGAAATAATAGAACCCACATTATTTGTTTTGAGTTTTGTTGATTTGAAATTTTGAGTTTTGTTGATTTGAAATTGAGTTTTGTTTTGAATTTCTATTTAAATTTTTGAATTTGGATGAAAAATGGAAAGATGACGATTAAAAAGACGAAGAAAAGAAAATAATCATTTTAAGATTGTTCAGATTTATTAAATAATTAATTTTAAATATTTTTTTATTAAAAAAATGTATTAAAATTATTACATCAAACCTTTAACAATTAGATGTGTTTTGTTTTTGTCGAAAGTATTGATAAAAATAATAATATAAATATTTTATAATCTAAATGACTAAATTATTAAAAAATTTAAATTAAAAAAATTAAATTGATAAAAATAATAATATAAATATTTTATAATTTAAATGACTAAATTATTATAAAAATTAAATATAAAAAATTAAATTATTACTTTAATAAAATATAAAAGATCGTAATATGTTTTTTACCTTTTAAATTTGTATAATTCAATTATGCTTTTGAAAGATAGGGTGTTAATTTTTTCACTTGTTTAGTAACCGCTTTCTTCTTTTCAAAGAATTTCAACACCTTTTTGAAGTCTTGTCTGACCCTAAACATGGGCAACTACACAATCTATGTTGAAGTTCAAGAAATTCTAACATTTGAAGTACTAAATAAAATCAAGCTGTCTAAATCATGTTATTCTAAAGCACTGAATGCTAATTAGTAATTACGTAATAAGTCAACAAAGAGTATTATTATTAGTGACATGGAAAGGGTAAATGGCAAAATGGGAATTAGGTTTTGTCCATTTATATGTCTCTGGGTTATCTACTTATCTATCTATTGCGGTGTACTATTTGCAAAGTGAATAGACATCTCTTTATTTATTTATTTATTTTTGGTTCAAAAGTGAATAGACATATTACTGTATACATTTCATGTCTTTCCCAGTGAACGTCTTACACGTCGGATTTATATCATCATTATTTATTAGTTTAAGATTCTTTTTTTTGGCTTTTCTATATAATTTTTTGGTTATAATTTTAATAAATTATTTTGTCTTTGAATTTATGAATATCACTGGATTTTGTATATATATATATCTCATTTTTTTTAAAAGTTTCCTTAATTGTTAAAAATTATTTCTCAAAATGTCTTATTTTTTTTTTCAATAGGAGATCGTTCTCTGGAAAAGCGACCACCTAAATACCAATTTTTTGAAACTCAATAGAAGGTCATTTTTCGGGAAAGCGACTTCTAACTGAGTAATATTTTTTTTTTTTTAAACTCAATAGGTCCTGGGGAAGCGACCTCTAATTGAGTAATATTACTTAATTAGAAGTCGTTTCCCAGGAAACGACCTTCTATTAAATTTTAAAAAATTGATTTTTAGGTGGTCGTTTCCTCAAGGAACGACCTTCTATTGAAAAAAAAAAGTAGGACATTTGGGGAAATAATTTTTAAAGTAGGATAATTAAAAATCTTTTTTTTTTTTTAGAAAAAGAGATATATTTATACAAAATTCGAATATCACTCAACTTTATCTTTTTTTTTTTTTAAATAGTCTATTTGTCGTCTAATTTATTTCACATTTATTAAATAAATTCTACTAAAATTCCACTAATAAGTCCAAATGTTACACACGACATACATTTTTAAATATTAATGGTCCGTCCATATTATTTTTATATATAAATGAATTAATTTGTTGATGAAATTTATCACCATAAAATTAATCAAAAACTCCTTACTTTATAACAAAAACTCAAAATTTCACAAAAATTCATTGTTTTTATTTTCTCTCTCATCAATCAACTTAATCATAAACTTGAACAACATCAAATTTTCAAATAAAAATTCAAACCTTTCATCAATTAAGAGAAAAAATTAAATATGAAAAAATTGATAGGACACGATAGTAAGAAGGATTACTATGCAAGAGGGGATTAGAAAAAAAAAACACTGAAAAACAACATAAAATCGAAAAGAGTAAGCACAAGCCAAACCACTTTAGATCGTGTTTGGGGCGATTTCGATTGGATCGAAATCACAAAAATTTGAAATCATAAATCTTCTCCTTAAACCAAACCATTTTAATTTGAGTTAGACCGGGTTGGTCTAAATTAAAGCAAATTTGATAAATATATTGGTTGAATTGATTTGAGTTCCTGTGTTAGACAACTCAATTAGACATGTGAACACCTTTATAGATTGGGGTTTTCTTATCGGTTGCAAAACTAACATGAAAAAAGAAAAAGAAAAAGAATGAGAAAACTTTTGTATTAAAATGAAGTCTTTTTATTTATGTATTTTTTAGTAAAAAACGAATAGAGCGGTCCAATGTGCGGCTCGCTTTTCCCAATTTTCTATTGATTTTTGGAATTACAATCTAATTTTGTTCTAGATTAATTTTAAGGGGTAATTGAAGTGCATAGTATTAATCTCTAATGAAAAAAAATTCAATGGTTAAAAATGTAACACCTCACAAAATTAGGGGTCTAGCAAGATCACATAAGATGATAAAATACTTTGCATAGTTGAAAAATCATTTTGAAAAGGTTATCCTCTTGAGGATTATAAAATGATTACAAATTTACAAAATTTATAAAATAATTAGTTGGTTTGTACAGATTAAAAAATATATTTTAAAATAATTTTTATAAAAATTTATTTAATATTCGTCATTTAAAAATAGTAAAAGATATTTTGAATTCATTTGTTACGGATTAAAAAATTTATTTTGACATTCACTAATTTAAATATTTGACATTTTAAATATTTTTAAAATTTTATTATCCAAAAAAAGTTGTAGAAAAAATAAAATACTTTAAATAATTTTTAATGCTAAACTATTTTAGTCAACTTCTTTTTTAAAAATTTGATTTAAAAAAATATAAAATACTAAAAAATAATTAAAAATAAATGTTCCAAATGAGGTCAAAATAGAGAGGTCTATAGACAACCTGAGAATTTTCAGCTTAGAAAACGTTAAAAAAAGAGAAAAGAAGTGTTTGGATCCTTTATCTGAAATTGCGGGTCCTTGATTACAAGTAGATGAGGGGACCATGTGAAATGGATCTTTGATATTTGTAGTCCAATGCTCAACATAATAGCACTTTATGGTTGAAGAGGCCACATACATGCAGAAAATGCAGGTTAGTGCACTTAAAGGAAACCTCCATGATGTAGATTGTTCATGATTTATTGCACATTAATTTTAAATTTTTTATTTCTTAATTTTATTTTATTTAAGTATTAATAACTGGAGAACCATGTGGTTTCATGCTGCTAGAACAACAAACAAACTTTTAGAGAAGAGTTTTAAACTACAACCTAATTTAAAGAGAGATTAGTCTCTTAGCATATTTAAAAGACCTAAACATGTCTAAATACTTCGCAGAGTATTAATTTCTTAAAATATGTTGTTTAAACTTCATACACAATTTACTATATATTTCATATACAAAATCCTAAAATTGTGGTTAGATTTTTAATTTTTGTAATTTAATGTAGTCATTTTTTGACTTTATTTCTTAATTTTTAGATAAATATTAGTATGTTAAATGTTATATTAGTGTTTTTTTCTTTCTTAATCGAGATATATGAGTCTTGGTTTTTAAATTTGTTTTAATTTTTTAGCTCAAATTAGTTGATATCCAACCCCTACTTCATCTCATATTCGATTCTATTTATGTTTGGAATGGAATAAGTCCTATAATAGTGTTTTCAAACATGAAAGAATGGTTTATTTTAGTTCTGAAAATAGAAGGTAGCTAGGTGAATATAATGAACCCAATTTATAGGTTTGTATTATTGTTGTGGATGTTAAACAATTGAGATGTATAAGTTTAGGTTTCTTCTCTTTCTTTGAAGTTTTCAAAAACTTTTAAAAATATGTTTGAATTGAGAATTTTAAATATACATTTTTACAAATTTAAACATATTTAAATTGATTTGAAAATATTAAAAAAAAAAAAAAACAACAACAACAAAGTTGACTCACAAAATTCTGCCCATGCAACAAAACCTTTACAAAAAGGCTAAAATTGCAAGAGTATAGCATAGCTTTAAATCAACCGACATGGTTTTAGTCAAAAAGGATGTCATACGTTATGGCATAAATGACAAAACACGGTTGATGTCTTGGAATCGTTTTTTTTTTTAAATTATTACTATTCCCTTTAAGTTTGTGGATTTGAATTTAGAGTGATAAAAATTGATTTTAATTAAAAGTTAGTAGTTAAATATAAATTGACTAAAGTTTGAATTTATTTACATATATAAAGCAAGTTAAATAGTAAAATTTAAATTTCAAGTGAAAAATTATAATTTTATCTTCATGTCCAACTCTAAAATCAATTGAGATATATTTAAAAGTGAAATAAAACCTCCACTAAAATAATAATGTATAAGTTTGATTTGGTATTTGTTGCTGTACTATTCTGTAAGATAATAATGTAAGGAATTACTAAATCACATTTTTTTTAATGTGGAGCTGACTATTTTGTTATTGTGGACCTTATGAGTTATGAGGCACTAATCTAGAAGTGGCTCATGGCAAAGATGAGGCTAGTGCACAATTTGTTCTATGCATGGTATGTTGAACCCTTAGAATGTATAGATACAATGTTATATAGTTCTTGAATTACAGAGGTCCTATATTGTTTTGTTGGCATTGGTAATTTAAGAGTAGAATGTATTTTTGCTATGCAACATTATTCATTTAATGGGCATGCACTTAAGCATTATTTAATGGGATTTTATTAGGATACCATTAAATTTTTGGTTTTTGAATTTTGTAACTAATATTTGGATATATATAACTTGTCATAAATCATGTTACTTGTTTCAACTTATCATTTAACTGAATTAATGGTACTTGTTCCCACTTGTGGTCGGTGTAGTTGTCATGTACTGCATGTGTTACTCAATTAAAGTTCCTCTAGTCGGTATTGTTTCCTCCTGGCAATGTGAACAATAATTTTTTTTTTATTATTTTTTTTATATTTGATTTTCAGGGAAATGTTGTCTTAGGATTCAATAAATAAATAAAAAAATCTAATCAAATATTATTCTAATTAAAATTTAAATTTAGATTCTCTTTGATAATTCGTATTTGACTGAAAAATTGAAAAACATTAACTCCTAAAATCTAATTATTTGCTTAACTACATTATCTACTCAACTCACTGTTCCATGCTAATTTGATAAGGCTAGAATATATATCAGAATATCTTTTGTTATTTTTATTTTGAAAGTTATATGAATTTAGGATAATAAGATAAAATTCTTCTCATTAGTCATAGGGAAACAACAGGGTGTGTGTATGGTATGATGAAGACTAAATATGTTTTAAGCAGTTAGATAGAGAGAATTTATGGTACTCAGCACTTTGGTGATCATGAAATTGAATCATGATAGCATATATGTGATATAATGTGAACATGATCTATAAATAAATAAAAAATATTATGAACTTCGTCATAAAGTTTATTATATCTTATATTTGATGTGTCAAAGATAAGAAATTTGACAATATATATTATTCTATTATATACTTCAAATAAACACACACTTTAAATAAATAATAGCTTTTCCAAATAAATAAATAATATTTTTGTTTTAATCATCTAGTTTTTAAGAGAAGGGAAACAAATTCAAATAATTGGAGTTCAATCGAAAGATAAATAAATAATGGGGTGTATAGATGAAAAAATTATCCTTGTGACAAAATTTAAATTAGTTTTCATATTTTTAGATTTTTTATTAATAATTTTATATTTTGTTTTAAACGTTTTAATTTCAATTTATTTTTATTATAAAAATTATATAAAATGACAAAATTATCCTTCCGATTAAATTACACACCACTTTTAAAATTAATTATTGACATTTATATTAATAATTAGATAATTTTTAATATAATTTGTATGTAATATTAAAATTCATTTTTTTATATTTAAAATTAAGTTTCATAAAGGTAAAATAGGAGAAAATCTCTATCATATCTTGTTGATTTTTAATCTTGCCGTCACTCAAAATAAAAATTTAATTAAAAAGACAAAATATGATACAGTAATATGATTAATTTATCATTGCATAAAGACTCGTCAAACACTGAATTAAAATAAAATATGATAGTTTATTTTATCATCTCACAATCCTAGCCAAACATGCCCTTATTATTTTGATAGTATTGTGGACAAAGTGCACTAGAAGCTCAATAATGGATGGAAGATATTTGAAATATGTGGAAGGATGAAATGAATTCTATTCTTTCTGTCTACCCTTCTTACCACATGTTTGTGTCTCTTCTTCCAAATATTAGAATAAGTGATTTTCTTGATAGCTATGGTGAATAGAAACTTCCTATGGAAGAGAGAAACTAAATGATTCCCAATAACCTTCCCTAGTTAATGGTTAGGTGAGATATTTGGTTATTCAAAGCAAACATTAATGGGGAGGGCTTGGGAATAAGGAGTCCCCTATCTTTAATGATGTTCTACTTGCAAATTGCTATGTGTTTAGATAAGATGTCCTTAACAAAGACAAATGTCTTGGGGTAGAAGCTTAATCTTGGAGGTATCTCTATCCCCCCACACCACAGGAGAGAATAAATCAATATTGGCATCTTATTGTTTGCTCCAATTGGAAGGCTATGAAAGAGTAATGGCTGCCTCATTCAAATTAAGTTTTATTTTTTAAATGAAAATTGTTAGTAATTAATAAAGTTAATATTAATATTGTAATTTTTTAATGAAGATGATGATTAAACTTACGATCTCTTTTTCATTACTTTTTTTTTAATTCCTCTATCCCAACCACTAAACTAATTTTATTTCTCTTATTTAAATTAAATTATTGGTAATGAAGATTCTATTTCCTTCTCCTTCAACATTTGGGCTTGTTAAAGATCTAATGTCTAATTAAGACTTATCCTCTACAAGAACAAGCCTCTTAAGTATGAGATGGGAATTAAGAGGAGTTGTGATATTAAATAGATTGATTTTTTGTTGTTGTCAAAATAGAATATATATATATATATATATATATATATATATATATATATATATATCCTCTATTTTATCACATTCACAACAATAGATTTTTTGTTCTTAAATTGCTTTTTTTTTTCATCAATTATCACTTTTGTTGCAGTTTTGATTTCAATATACATTTTCCCCTTAAAATGATGAATTTTGGCCCCAGATATGATGATTTATTGTCCGTATTGAAAGTTTGAATGGAAAATATCACTTTTAGAATTAATAATTATGATTTTTAAGGTTTAAAATCCATATCTTAGGAGTAAAATTATGGGTTAAATTGCAACAAATGTAATAATTGAGAGATCAAAAACTTTAATTTTAAAATAGAAAGACTATTTCTGTGAGTGTAATAAAATAGATGAATCAAAATTATAAATCAACTTAAAAAACATAATAAAACATTAAATTCACCTGTACAAATAAATGTGAATTCATAATAAAATAATAATTAATATGACTTTACTTGGTTTCTAGTTGAACATAAAAATAAATACCAAAAACAAAATTATCTAGAAAATAGTGTTGTTTTTAACCCCTTAATTTTATTTGTTTACTATGAAATTTAATGAGGTGTATTAAGTTGAGATTTTGAAAGATAATCTTTACATGAAAAAAGTCTCATAAATTTTAAAAAATCGTGTAAAATTGCAATGACTTATAAGATTTTTTGAAAAACAATATATATAATTAAGATTTCGTAATTTGCATTGTAATTTATTTATATTATAAGAATTTATAAAATTTAAAATGATTTTATACGTTTATAAGATTTCAAAGGATTTATTAGATTTTAGACAAATATTAAACAAAAATGTTAACAACACATTATATAATACTGTATTTTTAATGTTCTCTTTTATTAGTTAAAATTTAAATAGAATAAAAAAAATTAAAATTCAAATAAATTTTACTAAGTATTAGGTTCTCATATAGATTTGGAAAACTTAACATAAATTTCAAAAAAATAAAGGAGATTGTGTTAGAAAAAGTGTAAAATTACAATATGAAAAATTATTTTTACAAATTAACTCTATTATTCTCTTTTAAAGAGTAAAAGAAAGCTTGTTTTGATAATTTAATATTGTCTCTTCAAAGTTTCTTCAAAACAAAGACTATATACAACAGCCGATAAGAAAAAATATGACTAAATTTTTCTAAGAAGGTGGAGGATAGAAATGAGAGAGATAATAGAAATTAGAGAAAGATGTAATAGCATAAAATAAATAAGGAGATGAGAGGGGAGAAATGGGGAGAGGTATAAAGGAGATAAGTGGAGGGAGGATTGAGAAATGTAAATGCGAAAAAGAAATAAGATGATGGGGAAAGATTGAAGAAATGAGAGACATAAAGACATAAATAAATAAATAAATAAATAAGAATTGGAAATCTTTAGAAATTTTACGTGGTAAGGTAAAACTTTTTGTCATTGAAAAGCCAATAAAAAAGTTCAACATTATAGTTTGTTAAAAGTATTAAAGAAATTGATTAAGTACCACTAAAATTTTACACATTGAATTCAAAAAATAGTGATTAAAATAATTGAATATCACAAGAATATTTAGATTACATTAAAATATCAATTGAATATCGCATTTTTTTTATGAAAAAATACTCTTTTAAAATCTTGATTTAATTTATACCACTAAGTTATTTAGAAGTTCTCCAAAAATAAATTTTGGAACAGGTATGTGTAGTTGTGAAAACTGTGATGGAAAATTGAATTTTGTAATCACAATTTTGATTTGTACCTCCCATTAATAATTTTTCTCGTTCAACTTATTAAAATACTCTTAGCTGAATAGTAAAAATTAAAATTAAAAGATATATTTTTCAAAAATATGTGATTTTTATTGTGTTAAAATCTTCAATAATAAATATTTAAATTATTGTATATTAAAATTACTTTTTTTTAATTCGTAATAAATGAATCTAAAATAATTTTTGGATATCTTGATCATACTCCAGGTTTCCAAATTTTCAAAAAATTAAATTTTTTCTTTGAATTTTTCTAATTATGGTAGTTATATTTCAATACTTGAAATTTTGAAAATGAAAGTTTTGAGTTATGTTCGATCGAAATTTTGAAATATCTAAGAAAATTTTATTTTTGAAATTTCTAATATTAAAATATAACTAATCTCTGAGTTAGATTACTTTTAATTTTTTAATTTTTTTTTCTGTTAAAGTATGGAATGGACAAGTTATAAATAATTTATTTTATTAGATAGTATAGTATGTAATAAATTACTTTTTTCAATTGTAATAAATGAATTTAAAACAATTTTTTGATATCTTGATCATACCCACATTTTCAATATTGTTACATAGTATATATAGTTTAATATATTTATAATATTGTTTATTTCAAGGCCGATAATTAACATGTGCAACTAAAACATTAACAATTACCTCAATTAAGGAGGACTCTCTAATATTTTTTTTATGCTAGAATAGGTGTTGTGATTTACTGATTATAAAAATCTGGAATAAAAAAAAATTATGCATAAAAAATTTCAACTTAAAATTTCCGGTAGAATAACATCAACTACCAAAAATTTTAAATTTTAATTTTTTCGGTAGTTATTAACTATCAGAAATTTTGTTGATGAATTTTCCGATTTACAATTTACACTATAAAAAATTTTGTGCTTTGTAATTTTCAGAACACAAATTACACATAAAAAAATTTGAAAATACAAATTTCGATAGTAGTAAGTTGTATACCAGATTTGTAGGAGGAAATTTTTTGGTGAAGGGTACGATTTTGGAGCAATTTTTTTACTTTACAATGAACAAAAACAAAAGGAATAAAATTGAATTTTTTATATATTGGAGATACAAGTCAAATTATGGGGTACTAAATCCAATTTTTTTGTGGTGTTAATAATAGCTATCCTAAGAAATACTTTGGGCTAACCGAAAGTCGGCCTACCTCCTTTCGGTTGAATATATCTACTTGGTCTTTGATACATTAGAGATGATTATACCATGTACCACACATCTAGAGATGATTTTCACCCCCTCAAGACACATGAAAATACTATGATTATACATTAGAGATGATTTTCACCCCCTCAAGACACATGAAAATACTATTTTACTATTTTAATCATTTATAATAAGTTTTAAAATTGATAGTTTCAGAAGTTTCAAATTTTTGAACTAAGGATTACATTTCGAAAATTCAGAAAATTTCAAAAGTTTCGAAAGAAAAATTACATTTCGAAAATTTGAAAAGTTTCCAAATTTGGAAAATTTTAAAAATTTTCCTATTTTGAATTGTTTGAACATTTTGGAATTTTCTATTTCAGAAATTTCGAATTGTTCAAAAGTTTCAAAAATTCTGGAAATTGTCATTTCGAAACTTTGGAAGCTTTCGATTATTTTGAAAAGATGAGTGAAAATTGAGAAGTTAAAAACGTTGAAGGTTTTATAAAGGGCAAAATTGTATTTTCATGTTGATTAAGGGGTGACAAATTTAGATGTGGGAGTGTAAGGTAGAATCCCCTACGTTAGAATGTGTTAGACCAAAGAAACATATGGACCTCTTTTTTATTTTTTTATTTTTTTTATTGGGCGGGATTTAGAAAATCAATATAGAGTTTTGTAACGTGCACCCCCACCTGGACCTCCAACCTCCCATCCCCATGGAAAATACCATATTGCCCTTATTGTTATCTATAAAAATACTCAAAAAAAAATTTCATTCCTTTTTTTCACCCAATTTCTTCAAAACTTTGAATTGTTCGAATCACCAATTTCCAAACATTCGAAACTTTGAAACTTTCAAAACATTATTTTTCCAAATCTTTGAAAGTTTTCATAAACATGAAACTTTCCAAGTTCATTTTTTTCCAAATTTTTGAAACTTTCGAAAGTTTCCATGAACCTGCAACTTTCGAAACGCAGAAACATTCGAAACTTTCTAACAATATGAAAGTTCGAATTGTAAAGTTCATAAACATGAAGTAATTCGTTTCGAAACTTTCGAATTCATTGAAAGTTTTGAAATTATTTCGGAAGTTTGGCATTCAATGAAATTTTTGAAACTAGCTTTGAAAGTTTGAGAACAATAAGAAAGTTCTGAAATGCATTTTTATTTTTTTAGTTTTTTTTTTCATTTTATTATTATTATTATTGATATATTGATATATTGCAGTGCCTAGAATGAGAGATGTGGTTGGTCAAATTATTCGCAACGAGATAGGTGATAAAGGTGATGGCGCATAGATAATTTCACCAACAACGTCAAACAAACGACGAAACGAAGCAAATCGTCCAGTATAACAGCGTCGTCATAGACACGATGTCCAAGATGATGTCGTTGAGCTTACAGAGTCTGCATAGATAGATGAGGATGTCCCTGAGCATCCATAGATGAAGCAATATGCTGCATATGCTGATGATGCTGCTAATGCCCCTGCACATGCTGATGATATTCATGATGTTGAGGAGCAGGATCAGCAGCCTGGATTTTTCAGGGACCGGTGGTGACACATGTGTTGACAGAGTATGAACACCACGTGGCTCGGAGGCTATGAGAATGAGATATATATTTTAATTAATTTTTAATTATATTTAATTAATTATTTATTTAAGTTTATTTAATTATGTTTATTTAATTTAAGTTTATTTAATTAATTGTTTATTTAAGTTTATTTAATTATGTTTATTTAATTTAAGTTTATTTACTTAAGTTTATTTAATTTAAGTTTATTTCAATAAGTTTATTTAATTATTTAGTTGTTCTGTAATTACTCGCAGGATCGTTAAAAGTTATTACTCATAGATTGAAGATGAAGAAGTTTGTTGAAGTTCATGTGCGAGATCCTGTACAACATTGGATTCAGAAATCTGGACTGCTACATCTGTCTTCAACTTACCTCACTATGGCTGATGTTGATCTGATATCTGTATTTGTTGAAAGGTGGCATAGGGAGACCAACTCATTTCATTTTTCATTTTTCATTTTGAGAGATGACCATCACGTTAGACGACATTGCGACTCTCCTTCACATCTCACCCCATGGTAAATTTTGGATGCACATGTGAATATGAACACTAATAATGATGTAAGAGTTGCACATGAGTACTTATGTGCAACATGAGAGGAAACACTAGCTGAGATTAATTATAATAAATGTGGCCAATATAGATTCCAATGGTTGGAGTGTGCGACTAGAATGTACTTGTTGCATTTATTTGACAACACTATTTTCACCGATAAAACACATACGCGTGTGGAGGAAAAATACGTTAGTTTATCTATTGATTTAGATTGTTGTCAGAACTATTCGTGGGGTACCGTGACATTGGTTTTTCTTTATGACAATTTAGGAGATGGAGCTGTCAACGACACTCGACAATCGGGAGGTTACATGACTCTATTACAAGTATATAATTTATATTAAGTTGTATCATTTATTTATTAAATTATGTTATATATGGTGCAATGCTGAATTTACGAGTACTTCCCTAACATCTGTAAGCGGGACGATAAATGAGTGGTTCCTGCACATCTTCCAAGAGCATGTACGTGGACTGCAAAACATGTTGTTGAAGGCGGATTGATGACATATTATTGGAGACTTGATGCTTTGTTGCTTGAGGATGTAGTGTTTACATCATATGATGATCATCGAGCTAATCATCCGTTTGTATCGATTTCGATGTTCTCTGAATACCTTCGATGTGGTGGAGTCTTAGTCCGATATTTGTTGGAGCAACGATGTCTTGGACAATTTGATCGTATTTAGTGCATTCCGCGTGACGTTCCTCCGGTGCTGAACAATATAGATTGAGATTGACAGACTACTATGAGACCCATCTATAGCAGCCTTTCGGAGACTATATCTTGTTGCAAATTTTTCTGGAGAGGCCACTGCAGACTACTATGCATGGTAAGTGTTTCACATCCTCTGATCCTTCGAGTCCACCTATTGCTGCTGCACATGGTCCATCATCTTCTGTACATGCTGATCCATCATCGACACAAGACCGTAGAACAGATGAGCTTGTACGTAGAACCATAGATATAGTAGCTCCATTTAGTGAAATTTATGACATATTAATTGAGTTAAGCCGTTTGTACGATGATTAGTTATTGTGTTATGTATGATAAATGATAAATGATAACATGTTCAAACATAAATTCTAATATTCATTTAATGAAATACAAGATGGTTTGATAAATAATGGATCAATGTGTTCCCAATGCTTTGTACGTCATGCATAAGCTATTTCTCATGTTTTTGCACACTCACTACAAAATTCTTTTCATTTTTGTGAGGTAGGTGGAAAAGGACAATCAAACTTCAATTTGATATGAACAAGAAAATATTAAACATTAATTTATCTGAACAAGAAAATATTAAACATTAATTTAATAAACAATACTAATCATAAATTTTACCTGTACCCAATGATTTTCATTGACGAATCCAATTGTTAGTAAAGAGTGAAGAGAATACTCTTTTGATGATGCTTTGTTTAGAGAAAAGAATGTCATATTTAGATTACGAGACAACGATACCAATATGACATTATATAGTGTTGCTATCATGTAACGCAAGTCTTGTATAATCATCCACTTATCTTTTCCTTGAGCACCCAATCCTGTAATTTTCAATGAGTTTCGCACTGATTCAACACTGTCATAAAAAATATTGGAATAAAGGTCTTGATGTAGATGAATCTCTTTATCGAGTTATGATCGAACTAAAGGTCAAAATTCTTTAGTCCAACCTAACAATGTTGCAATTGCGCGAAACCCACAATTTCCATCAAACATAACATCTATTATATCCTCAATATACGGATGTATAAAAGTAGAAAAATGTATGTTAAATGGTTGCCTTGCAAAATACTGTGTTGATTGATTTGTAGAAAGTTGAGATGATTGTGTTGCAGAACGTTGAGATTGTTGCTTTGTAGATTCTTGAGAGGCATTAATATACTCCCAATATGAAGGATCACGAGGAGTATCAAATTCTTTTTTCCTTTTACTAGCTCATTTGATTTTCACCTTCTAAGGTGGTGCAAGTATTAATGTTGTATGTGGAAATACAAGTTCACACACATCTGCCCTTAATATCATTTGACCAACAATATCTTGTTTCTTCGTGAACACTTTCATTGCTTCCAACTCTCCAAAAAAATCATAATCTAATAAAGATTCTTCATCCTTCAATTCATGCTCAATGCTTAAATTTCTCCAAAAAACATGAATACTATCTAAAGGGATAATATTACCAGATATCTGCAACTTTGCCAACTCACAAGCACATGGTAATCCATGAGTTATTCTGATTGAGCAATCACATTTTGTTTTGTTAGTACCTACAATCTTCACACTCTGTAACTGTTTGTCAATTTTTTTAAAACATTTCCTTGATACACAATGATGTAGACTTTGAAAAAAATGGTGAATTATACATGTGCTCAACATCCTTGATGGTTTTATGAAAAGACGATTGAATGATACATATTTGGTTCTTCAACATCATATTCACAACATCCCAACTTTTACACAAATCACCAAAACTAGTTTGTAACATGTTTTTCAATCTCCAATGAGCAGACTCAACTCTACAAATAAATTAAATAACACAAATTAAAACAAATCACATAAACTAGTAAATCATATTTTCTAAAACAAAACAAATCATAATTTAAAAATATCTGTTAGATGTTCTGTTCCCCAAATGCATCACTCTATTGGTCGAAACCTTGACAAATCTTTCTTTGTAAGGTGTCAACCATGAATCTTTCACATAATCAACAAAAAGAATAATAACGACACACACTAGCTCAAAGTGTTGCAAGTGATGATCATACTCCTCCACACTAATCGAATATACAATTTTTTTTTCCATAAATCCATTACTTCATCATGTCTATCCTTCTTCACATATTGTTTTCATCTTGCCCCAATATTCTTTTCCAATATGAAAACGATATAACAAATATATTGAAGTAGGAAACACAACACTAACAACATTCATCATTGCAAGATCTCTATCAGTCAGAATAACTTTAGAAATTAAAGTCTTAGAGACTAACAATTGTTGTACCTTTTCAAATGCCCAGATGAAGTTATCTTGTCGCTCTTGTTCCAAGTAAGCAAACCCAATCGAAAATGTCAAACTAGTAGATGTGACACCGATAATTTAAAGTAATGGTAATCGATATCTATTTGTTTTATATGTGCTATCACATATCAAAATAAAATGAAACGTGTTTAACAACTTTATAAAATCAGGATGCGTCCAAAATATATCTTTCAAAACATCTGAATTCTCCCGTCTTCTTGTCCAATGCACATAATTTTCTTGTTGTATCAACTTCAACAAATGTTGCATTTATATGTACGAACCTCTCAACGATGATCGGTAAGTACTCTTTGCTTTATATATTTGACTGAGAATTGTGAGATTAGCTTTATTTCTCTCTTTCAAAGCATTCAAAATTAATCTTGGTGCCAGCTTATACTTTGTCATGTCATTGACAAATTTTCTCTCTTCTTTGTTTAAACACCCCAAATATGAATGCGGTTACAATATCAAGTAAATCATGATTGTGTGTTCCACAACGAACACTAATTTTCCATCATTCACCAACATTTAACGGTATACATCTGAGGATAAACGAACAGTTTTCCTTGTGAGAACAAGTTACTGTTGATTTTGATTTTGATTTATATCTTCCACCTCTTTCGCATCCCAAA